>NW_004754912.1:421351-436097 GCF_000188695.1 Salpingoeca rosetta | reverse complement strand
AACCACGCTGCTTCACACTTCCAGCCCACCGACTAACTACCAAGCAGCAGTCATGAGTACGAACGTTGTGCACCGCCGGATGGGCTTGCGCTTGAGGTCGATGCACGCTTTCGCGCCTTTGCCTGTTTCTGCTCCTCTTCAAGTCGACGTGCAGCCTCTCTGTGACAATCAACATGAAAGGAGGTGAGCATGCGTGTGCTCGGGTGCGTGTGTACGTGACAGCGACAGTGCACACGCGCTCTTCAAGCACGATCCTTGCATAGAGGGTAAAGCTGAACCCTGGACGCATACACCTACACACACACACACACGCATACACGCACACACGCACCCGAGCACACGCGCACCCACACCTGCACACACACACGACACAAACAATGACGTCTTGTTTGGGGCGGTCGCTCACCTTCTGTCAAGCATCACCTCTCTGTTCTCCTCATTGTAAGGATACAGATCCTTCTCCGGCTGCCACCGGTTGTTGCTGCTTGGGCACCATTCGTGCATGCGCGCGTGTGTGCATGCGCCTCGTGTAAGCGGTGAAGAGTATAACTGGATCAAGCAAGAACGAAAGCCGCAACTCCATTCAACAATGAGCATCGTGTCACATGGGCTCACCGCTTGCCAAATCCAAAGTACTTGAGGTAATACTGTGGGATGCCGTCCTTCATCCTGCGCTTCACGCACTGATGAAAGGAACAGGGGAGACATCGCGAGTGAGGTTGAGGGAGTGAGCGTGGCCATGAGCCGTCATCACACACACGCGCGCACGCACACACAAACAAAAGCACACACACACAGCATGCGTGCGCACACAAGCACACAAGCACACGCACGCACACACGCACACGCACGCGCACACACACACGCACACGCACGCGCACACGCACACGCACGCGCACACGCACACGCACACGCACACGCACACGCACACGCACACGCGCGCACGCTCTGAGCCACCCTTTTCCTTTCCCCTCCCCCTTCCACACCGCACAACATACCTTGGCTTCGTAGAGGTGTCCGCCATACTCGGCAAACACTTTGTCGTTGATCTCGTAAGCAAAGCTCATGGCGCTCGGTTGCTTCACTGACTTTGCTTCAAGCTTCCCGCCAAACGCCTGTGACGTGTCTGTGTGAGGAGGAAAATTGAAAGCGAGTCAAGCAGTGCTGTGACGTGAAGTGTATGTCACACACGGTTCACTCATCCCACTCTTGCCATGGTGAGTAGAGGGGGCTTTGATCATGCCATGCCACCTGTCATCCACACACACTCCATCAAGCGTTCCACGCGCGCCCACACATCATGTCTCACAACCAGCCAGTCACGCAGTCCGCTCTTGTGTACCCGACACGATGTTCTGTAGTGGGAGGCGCCAACAGCAAAAATAATATATCCTTGCTTGCTTGTGGTGCGGTTGGCACGAGCTTATTGGCCAATTTGGAAACAACTTTCGCTCTGCACGAGCGCGTGGTGACGTCATCAAGGCGAAAGCGCGGGAATTAGAAGTCCAAACAGAAAAAAAAAAACGTACGCAAGCTTAAAGGAGCAGAACCCACACAACTGCACCCACTCGGGAGCAACAACAACAACAACATACAACAGCAACAACAGCAAGCAAGGGTGCACGCGCGGCGCGGCGGACTTCACGCTGGTTCGTGTCAAATTTTGTTTCGAGAACAGCAGAACAACAACAACACAAACAAAAACAAAGCCGCCTTCGCCTGGCTTGCTTCCCACACCTTATTCCTCGCGCTGTTCACTGATTTTCATCGCTGCTGTCTCCCCATCCAAAAAACAACCTGCACTCTTGTTGTTGCTGATTTTGCTGCTGCTGTTGGTGGGGTGTTGTTGTTGGTGCCGCCCTCAACGCGATTGGCTTCATTTTCCCTTCACCGTCTGCTTTCTGCCGTTGCTGCTGCTTCCCCTTCTCGCTCCTTGAACAAAAGCGATGACGATGACAGCAGCCACCGAGCTGCTGCTGACACTGCTCGTCCTGTGTGGCTCAGTGGCGGTAGCGAATGCACAAGGTGGGCCAACCCTTTGTTCACACGTTCACTCTGCCGCGGTCGGTGTGCGCTTGTTCTCTCTCGTGAGCCCCCAGGCGCTCCGACACGCTCATGCTGATTGCGCTTTTAACTCGCCTGTAACAGTGTTGCTGCCAAGCCCCGCAGTAGATGTTCAGTCGCTTGACCAGGACATTGCAAGTTTCGATGCTGTCCAGCAGATTGCCAGACGTACGGAACAGCAAGCGTTGGTGGTTCATGTGTGTATGTGTGTGTATGTGTATGTGTGTGTGTGTGTATGTGCGTGTATGTGCGTGCGTGTATGTGTGTATGTATGTGCGTGTGAGCGTACTTGTGTGTCTGTGTTTGTGTATGTGTTTGTGTATGTGTATGTACGTGTGTGTCTGTGCATGTGCGTGTGTGTATGTGTGTCATGTTACTTACTCTGCTGCCTGTCAAGGGGGCTTGCCCACACTGAACGCTATCACCACCTGGCATGATGCCACAGTCCCGACTCACATGTACACCATCATGCTCACAGGTTCAGCAACAAGCCTGGTCGATCCGTACAACCGCGATGAAGTGATTGCGCTCTACAAGACGGAGTTCAAGGACACACCGGTCCCAGGTCTTGGGTGGACTGGCGACGTCCGGGAGTGTGAGGCCGGCACCACCTCACTCCAGCACCAACAGGCCGTCGTCAACCGCATCAACTTTTACCGCGAGCTGGTGTGTTGAGCCTCACGTTCGTTCGGAGGTGCTCTCGTGCTTGCGCGTGTGACGCCCTTGATCCGCATCTCATTGCCTAGCTCATTTTGCTGGCCACTTTCATGCCAAACAAGCCATCTTACCCACTCACCCCTGATGTATTCACACCTGACACCGCCTAGGCTGGCCTCTTCCCACTTAGTCTGCGCGAGGACCTCAGCGTGTACCCGCAAGCAGCGGCCCTAATGTTCAGCGCAGAAGGCCGCACCGCCCACTACAACACCGAGGGCTTTGCCTGCCATTCACCAGAGGCCGGTGAGGCAGCAGCGTGGTCCAACATCGCCATTGGCATTGGTGGCGTGGCAGCAGTGGATGCGTTCATGGACGACTACGGCGCGATCAACACCGGCGTTGGCCACCGCCGCTGGTTCCTCTCGCCGCGCCTCCACGGTGTTGCTGTTGGTGATGTCCCCGAGAATGGCGCGCACATGGCAAGCAACGCCATCTTCTTCAAGCACATGCTTGGCCCAGCCAGCAGCACGCGCGAGTTTGTTGCCTGGCCTTCCCCAGGCTTCTTCCCCAAGCAGGTGCTCCCGACATCTCGCCGATGGTCCATCACCATCCCCTTTGCAGACTTTTCTTCCACCACCGTGTCTGTCCATCGGGATGGGGTGCGTCTGGCCATCAAGCAGCTGCCGCTCCAGCCGCTGCTTGACCCTGCGCTCGTCTGGGAGATGCCACAGGATGACGTGCTGAGCACAGCTGACGACGTCACGTACACCGTCTCTGTCCGCGGTTTCACCGTTCCAGGCAGGCCCGGCTTCACCCGCGTTGACTATTACACCGTCGTCGTTTCATTGCCAGCAGGTGAGCTGCATGCTTGTGTTGTGTTGTGTTGTGTTGTGCTGTGCTGTGTGTGTGTGTGTGTGTGTGTGCGTGTGCGTGTGTGTGTGTGCGTGTGTCAAGTGTGAAATCGCAAACCCCTGTCTGTTTGCAATTGACGTGACGAGCTCATCACGACCAACTACATACACCATGTACCAGATGTGTGTGACACGCCAGTCATTAGCGGTGCCACCGGCTTTGCTGCTCGTATCAACGGCGAGTACACCCGCACGAGCACATTCCAGGACTACCCCGTCTACTCCAACGGTGACATGCTCGCCTACTCCGACGGTCTTGGCTGGTACTTTGGCCCAGTCATCAGAGGTAACCACTCGTGTCGTATGAGTGTCTGTATGTGTGCGTGGTGTGTTGGTTGGTCATTTAATTTACTGGTGTGCATGTGCGTGTGTACGTGTGTGAGGACATGGCATTGAATGTGGTTTGCTTCTGTGCCTGTGCATGCGTGCGTGTTTGCTTGTGCGTGTTTGATTGAGCCCAGATGCTGTCGACAGGTGTCTCACGTTGGCCTTGTGACTGCCTTGTTGATGCTCAGGCTCTGTGTACGCGTACGTGCGCAAGCAAGGTGCCACGCCCGTGTTGGTGGATGACGTCACAGGATCGGCGAAGGTCTACTCGCCAAGTGCTGGAGGCTATGTCTTGGACCGAGCAATTGTTGGACACTGTGCGACGGTTGATTCCACTACGACGACCACGACGACGACGACGACGACAAGTACCACTCCGCCTACAACCACAACCACAACCACAACCACAACAACCACAACAACCACAACCACAACAACTACGACAACCACGACAACCACAACCACAACCACAACTGGCACAACCACGACAACCACAACGACCACAACAACAACTACTACTACCACCACGGCCACCATTGCCACGACCACGACCACGACCACGACGACCTCATCTTCCGAAGAGATGACGTCAACACAGCCGGAGACAAGCACAAGCACAGTGGTCACCTCGTCCTCACAAGGGTGCGGTGGCCTGCCTTCCCTCATGTCACGCTGGACATGCAAGCAGCATTGCGGCGCGATAGGCCTTGACTGGACGCATCACCCTCGCTTCAAGGGCTGCACCGGGGTGAGTCTCGCTTGCCAGGGCAGGTGATTGCCTGTGTCTTCGTCTGACAACCTGCGTGCATGCAGGCATGCTAGCTCTTTCACCTGTCTGTTCCGCACTGCCTCCCGCCCGCTCACACACCCTTTGTCCCTTGCAACACGCCTCTCTACTCCCGCTTGTGGCAGGTGTGCCGCTGTGGCTGCGCCACGCAGTATGATGTCATGCCCAAACGACAGTGCAAGAAGCATTGCAGATCTCAAGGAAAACGCTTCTGGCACGGGTCTGTGGACGCCTGCAAGAAGGTGGGGATGATGCCTGCTGCGCTTGTGTGGTGCTGTTGAATGGGTGCTACTCCTTTTCGATGTGCCGACTGCTTGTGTCTCTCCCCTTCACGCCCTGCAGACTGACTCACGCTTGTGTGTGTTGCTCATTACCCTTTCTCAGGTGTGCAAGTGCATCTAATAATGATCGTCCGGACAACCTGGCAGAAAACCGCAAACCACTCCCGTTATTCCTTGCCACGAAAGTCTCCTGCTCGTGATCCCTTCCTGCCAGTTCAATAACAAGCACAACGATGGCAACACTGTTCTCAACCACACACGCACGCGCGCGCACTATTGTGCACCATTCGCCATTTTCCGGTTTCCATACGACCCAGTATCCTACTCAGTTGCGTCAAACAGTTGATGCGAACGGTCTTAGCTCCCTTTATTCCCCGTTCCCTTTGACTACACCTTGTTCCCCACCATGCGCCGTTGAGGCTGGTTCCTTCGACTCCATGAACGCGTGTTGCCATCCATCTATTCGTCTCCTTTGTCTGCATTGCCCACGGTTTTGAGTGCCTGGCACGGAGGCAAGCGCACCTCCCATCTCATCGCTTGCCCCCTCTCCCGGGCATGCAACATCTTCCTCCTCCGGTTTTATTGTTGGGCATGCTTCAGTCGCTGGCGCCCCTGTTGTGGTCACAACCACCTGTGGCTTGTTGATTTTCTTGCTTATTCTCCAAGGCTACACGCACCCGCCGCACCCCCCCCTCTCTCTCTTGCTGCTTTTCAAACGTAGTTCTCCCATCAAATTGACATTTCCGTCGAATACACGTTGATTGCAAACATACACGCATGTGTTGAAAACAGTGGCTGGCTGGTGGACCATTGTATGAGGTTGTGCTCAACGGAAAAGGGCAGCAGAACCCGACAAGCACTGCGAAAAACGAGACAGTGACACACAAGACACGAGACACGTAAGGAAGACAGGGTGCATACACAAAAAAGGACACACACACACACACACACACACACACACACACACAGCAAAGGAGAACAAGCATGGTAAAGTGTGGATTGTGACCACTGCACGCGAGGTGCGATGGACACAACAATGCGAGCGTTCACGGCAACACGGAGCACATGGAATCGATCAACGCGACATCTGCTGGGGCTGCTCGTATGTCCAGTCGATCGAATCGAGCTTTGCAAGGCACGCCGTGAAGCAGAAACGGTACTGCGCAGCCACCTGCACCAGGCCCATGCGTTGCTCCCGAAGTGCCTTGACAATCTCGCGCGCGTTTGGTAGTTTCTGTCATCGGGTGTGCGTGCAGCACAAGACACATACAAAGAGACGGCAACAAAGTCAGTGGGCCACAAAGCACGCGCTCGTGTGCATGCGCAACTGTGTGCGGTGTGTATGCGCAATTGTGTGCGGTGTGTGTGTGTGTGTGTGCGTGCATTTGCACGTAGGGTGAATAAGCAGGCCCTCCACAACAGCATCAACGCATACCCGCGTCAACCACAAACCAACCTTCTTTCGCAGCCTGTCCAGCATGACGAGGACAACAATGAGAACACCAGAGCGGCCAATGCCTGCAGAACAGTGCACGAGGATGTAGGGCGCATCCTCCGGGAGCTGGCTGCGAAGACGCTGAACACGGTCAACAAGGTCAAGGAACTTGTCTGGTGACTCTGGCACGCCGTGGTCAGGCCACCCCACGTACTGCACGTGCGTGATCTCGCGAACTTGCCCGTTGATGCGGTGGCGAACCTGCCACGTGCACGCAAAGGGGAGGGAAAGTTATAGTGAGCACCGGAAAGCCGAGGAAGCACAACAAGCTGCGACACGAGTCCAGGACACCCACCCACACCCACCCACACCCTCCCACACCCACACCCACACCCACACCCACCCACCCACACCCACCCACCCACACCCACACACACACCCACACCCACACCCACACCCACACACCCACCCACAGGGACAAACCTTGAGCTTCGTAGTGATAATCTCTGGATCGTACGGGTCATCGGGCGTGGAGGACACGTGGGTCACCTCCAACAAGGGCGTTGTCATGGTCTGGCCTGCGCCGGGTGGCCAGTATTGCGCGCACTTCTGCCGACCACCTTCAACCACCTGCGCCAGCATCACAATCACATGGACCCGCTGCTCCCAAAGCATTTGCCTGTAGGCAGGGCCGACAGACACCCGCAATTTGACAAAGACGGAGGTCAGTCAGGACCAAGGACATGTCGCATACATGCTAACATAAAGCACATACAAACACTTGAGACACACTTCCCACAGCACCCCAGGTGCAACACACACACGCACACACACGCACACACACGCACAAACACACACACACACACACGCACGCACGAAAATGCAGCACAGCACAGAGCAAGCGTCGTGTAAACACACCAGTGCTCGTTGACTGTGTTGGGTTTGGGACCCTGGCTGGCGATGAAGCGGAACGGCGTGGGCGTGCTTGGGAACGTGACGTAGTTGGCGTTGATGTAGTCGCTTCCAGAGCCATCATCACCGAGCCGCACACGCGTCTGATCGTACGCCAGGATGTCCAGGTACCTGTTCTTCTGGCGCTCCCTCTGCGAGTGGGTGAACGATCCAGTGGCAGATGTCTTTGGGATGGTCTGGAACTCCTCGATGGCGCCCTTCATGCCCTCATCAAGGAAGCGCTGCTGCTCGTCGCGGATGTTGCTGGCGTCGTGCGGCTCAAGCTCGCAGTCGTCGCAGTCAGCGGTTGGCGCCAAGTAGAACACAGACGCCTCTGGTGGGCACACGCGGACCTTGCGCGGGTCACACTGCAATAGACAACGGGGTAGGGTACAGCAGCAGGGTACAGCAGCAGATGTGATTACATATTGTGTGAGTGGGGGGCGGGGCGGTGGTTCGACGTAGGGAGTATCTAGCAAGCGTGTGCATACAGTCGGTCCACAACGCATGCATATGAAGTGCACACAACGCTTCAACAAAACACACAAACAAACACATGCACACAGACGCAGACACACAGACACACAGACACACACATGCACACACACCACACACAGACAGACACGCACGCACACACACGGACACACGGACACACGGACACACACACACACACAGACACACACAGACACACACACACAGACAGACAGACAGACAGACAGACACACACACACACACACACAGACAGACACACGCACGCACACGCACGCACACACACACCGCCACCACCACCACCACCACCAACAACAACAAACAAACAAAACACACTCACCAGAATGCCATGGTTGTCGTCGCAGTCAAAGTACCAGAACCCGCCCACTGTGCCGTTGTTTCGACCAATGGGGTCATCAAGCGCGACACCACAGCGGTAGCCGGGCTTGGTCGCGTGCTTTCCGTAGTACAGCAGCGTCCCCGGTCCATACCCTTTCACCAGCACGCGCATGCCAACGTTATGCGGCCCAATGGGCTCGCGCGCAATGGACACGTCGACCGTGCCGTCCTGTGGCGAGCGGGCCTGGTCAATGGCAACCTCCACGTTGCTGTCGCTGAAAGACACGGAGCCGCGGCGAAGACCCTTCTTGAACCTGCTCTCCTCAAGCGCTGCAGGCTCTTCGTAATCGTCACGCTGCTCGCGGTATTCGCCAAGCCCAAGCTCTTCGTTGCGGGGCGTGATGTCCTTTCCGCCCTTGCGACGGCGGCGGCGGTGTGTGATGAGCGCAAACCCAAGCAGCACCAGCGCAACAAGGGCAGCCAGCACGCCCACAACGGGCCCGACGACCGATTGTGCAGACGACGATGACTGCCGTGTCGTGCACAGGCGGTTCTCATAGATGCTCAGGGGCTCATACACCAACGCCTCGCCATCCAGACACTCCCGAATAGGCGAGCACACCACGTCTGAGGTCAGCGTGGCGTTTGTCTCCACGTACGTCAGCCCAAAGATGCACTCGTCCATGGACACGTTGTCGCACTTGCGGTTGCCGGTGAGCGTCGGTGCTGCAACCTCGTATGTCTCACCGAGCGTGCAGTTGGACACGGGAGAGCACTCACGGTCGCTTGTTGGTGTGGCTGACATGCTCTCGTACGTCTCACCCCACGTGCAGTTTCGCAGGTAGTCGCACTCGCGGTTGCTGGTGGGTGTCGCCTCCAGCGTGATGTACTCTGTGCTCGTGCACACACGCAGCGGCGAGCACGAGCGGTCTGTCGTTGCCGTCGCAGGCGTGTCGATCCACTGCATTGCAAGGTCACACGGGCTCAGGCCAACGCAAACCCGGTTGGAGGACAGGGTGGGCGCGGTTGCCTCGTACTGCAAGCTGCCGCACGGAGCAGCAACAAGCGAGCACTGGCGGTCGCTGGTGGGCGTGGGCGCAACGCTCTCGTACTCCACGCCCAGGGGTCCGCACGCGGGTGTGTACTGGTCGCAGAGCCGGTTGCTCGTGCGTGTTGGCGACGCGGTTTCGAAAAAGCCGGGGTCACACGGCAGCACGGGCAGACAAACCCTGTCTGTGGTGGCTGTTGGCGCGGATGCTTCAAACTCCACGCCCACCGCCTCACACACGTCGTTCAGCATGCACCTGCGGTCAGACGTGGCTGTGGGCGCGACCGTCTCGTGAGACGTTGCGTTGCACACCTCGGTGTCCAGGCACACCCGGTCGGATGTGGGCGTGGCCGGGACGTCAATGTACTGCGCAAAGTCTTGCAGGTTGCAGGGCGCGAGCGTGGCGCACACGCGGTTGCTTGTCGCTGTGGCATTCAAGACCTGATACTCCTCGTCCGTGCACACGCGCGTCTCGTTGCACACCCGGTTTGTCGTGGGCGTGGGCGCCACGGCTTCAAACTCGTCAAGCGCACACGTGCGCAGCTCACGGCAGTCCCTGTTCACGTACAGCGTGAGCGGCCTGCGTTCGTACTCGCCGTCTTCACAGATGGTGGCGTTGGCGCACACGCGGTTGCTCGTCGCCGTCTCGTTGGCAGCAATGTACTGTGTGCTGACATCACACTGCGCCAGCGGCAGGCAGAGGCGGTCGCTTGTTGCTGTTGGCGCGCGTGCTTCGTATGTCTCGCCCGAGCACGGCAGCGACACGTTTGCGCACGTCACGTCGTTGGTGGGCGTGGCCTGTGCGGAGATGAACTGCCCCGGCGCGCACGTGGACACGTTCTTGCACACGGCATTGCTGGTCAGCGTCGCCGGCACATCGCGGTACTCGCGTGGGAAGTCGCATTGCGTAATGTTGCTGCACACCGTGTCCGAGCTCACAGTACATGGCGACGAAATCCACTGGTCTGAGCGGCACGAGGCGCATTCCGTGCAGATGGTGTCGCGTTCCAGCGTGCACTCTGCAACGAGCGTCGTGTTGCCTGGCGTGCACGGATTGCACGGCTCACACTCGCGGTCGGAGCGCGGCAGACACGGCAGCAGCTGATATTCGCCCGCGTTACACGGCGAGCACACGTCGCACTCGCGGTTGCTGGTCGGTGTTGGCGCCACCAACTCAAACATGTCTGACCCACACACCGTCAGGTTTGCGCAGATGCGGTCGCTTGTGATCGTGGGTGCAGCGGAGATGTACTGCGTGGCAAGGTCACACTTGCTGATGCGCTTGCATTGGCGATCCGAGGTGGGGGTGGGCGCTTCTGCCTCGTACATGCCAGGCGGACACATGGGGGCGTGGTCCTCGCACTCGCGATTGGATGACGGCGTCGGCGCCACCAGCTCATACTGGGTTGCGTTGCACACGGTCAGCTGCGAGCACGTGCGGTCGTTGATGGGCGATGGTGGCTGTGACTCGTACTGCGTTGTGAAGTTGCACGGGTCCGACACGGGCAGGCACATGCGGTCACTGAATGGCGATGCCGGGACGGCCTCGTACTCACGCAACGCAGCAACGCGGCGCGCACGCTCAAGGACAGCAACTGCATCATCGTTGTCAACAACGATAGAGGCGTCAGTATCGCGCCGTCGTCGCCTCTGGCCACCAGCATCCGTAGTTGTAGCTGTGCTGGTGGTGGTACTCGTCGTGGTTGTAGTTGTAGTCGTAGTTGTAGTGGTAGTGGTGGTGGTGGTGGTGGTGGTAGAAGTCGTGTCGCCACTGCCACTGTTGCCACTTGTGTCGAACATGGCTGTGCTGGTTGTGGTCGACGATGGGGTTGTGAGAGTTGTTGTGGGTGCCTCGAGCAGGAACCCACGAACAACCTTTGTCTGACCACCACCAACATCAAACGCGACCGCCAGTCCATCGACGAGGGCCTCGTCAAACGCCTGACGCACGCGATCGGCAACCGCACGCGTGCCGACGATGGTGGCGAGAATGGAGCCACTGCCGAGGTGCAAATCAGCAACCTCGCGCGGGTCAACACCATACGGCAGCAGCGCAATCACCACGGAAACCTGGGCCAGACGCGCGCGTGTGGTGTTGAAAGGGTCGCCCACGACATCTGCCAACGAAATGTTCCCAAACTCAATGGTCACCAGCTCCTGGTTGTCAAAGAAGTTACACGGCGTGACGTCTGTGCACACCCTGTCCGTAGTCGCTGTTGGTGGCGCCGACTGGTAGGTGAACAGGCCGTCACAGAGATCGGAGACTGCCTGGCAGATGCGGTTGGTGGTGTTGGTTGGCGCGGCCACTTGGTATTCCTCTGCCTCGCACGTGCGCACGCGCTCGCACACGCGGTTGCTGGTGGCTGTTGGCGCGCTTTGTTCAAACTGCTCAGGGAACATGCATGGTGGCGCAACGTCATCGCAGAACCGGTTGGACGTTGCAGTGGGCGCAATCATCTCATATTCGTCGCTCGTGCACATGGTCAGGTTACCACACTCGCGGTCGGTCGTTGGCGTGCCCGCAACAGAGATGTACTCGGTGGGCCCGCATGGCGTGTACTGTTCGCAGCGCCTGTCAGAGGTGTATGTCGCCTCAACAACGGTGTAGGCGTCATCGCCGCAGTTCTGCACCATCTGGCACATGCGGTTGGATGTGGGTGTGGGCAGTGCAACTTGAAAGTACGAGGTCGATGCACGGCGAAGGATGGCCCGGGCCAAGGAATAGTGGTCCACATAGTCTTCACCCCGACGACGGCGGCGGGCAGCTGTTGTAGTTGTTGTAGTAGTAGTTGTTGTTGTCGTTGTCGTTGTCGTTGTTGTTGTTGTTGTTGTTGTTGTTGTTGTTGTTGTTGTTGTGGTGGTGGTGGTGGTGGTGGTGGTGGTGGTGGTGGTAGAGGTGGTGGTCGTTGTTGTGGGAGCGGCAGTAGCTGCGGTGGCAACGGTGGCGGGCGTGGGGCCTTGCGTTGTTTGCTGCGGGTAGCCCGCACATGTGGTGTTGGACAGGCACGCCCCGTTCCGCACCTCGCAGTCCGCACGCATCATGCACACGTCAATCGCAATCAGGCGATCGCACGGAATGCCCTCAGACGCAACATAGCACACCCCCTGCGCATCATCAAACGCACACTCATCCTGCATCTCGCACGACTCCCGCACAAATATGTCAATGCACGGAACAGGCGCGTCGCTCGGATAACACCGCCCTGCCTCACCCACATACGTGCACCCAGGCTGCTGCCTGCAATCCTCGGGAAGGAAGATGGCAGAGCACTGCAGCCCCTCAGCCACATCGTAGCACGCCGCCAGCGTCTGGTTGTACGCGCACCCAGCAGCCGCACCGCACGATGTCGGGTCAAACAGCGCCGTGCAGTCAAGCCCATCCTCAACAGAGTAGCACAGGTTGCCCTCGGCAAACCACGCGCACCCGTCCACACCGTTGCACTCCTCCTCAAGTGGCGCCTCCGTGCACCTTGGTGTCCGGCACACGCTGCACTGGAAGTCAAACGTGCACCCGCCAGCGTTGATGCACTCTGCCTGGTCTGCAATGTCCGCGCACTCGCGGTTTGGCGATGGCGTTGACGTTGTTGGGCTGAACAGCGTCGTTGTGCTTGTGGTGGTGGTGGTGGTCGTCGTCGTCGTCGTCGTTGTGCTTGTGGTGGTTGTTGTTGACGAGGTTGAGTCGCCTGTGCGAGAGGTGGTCGTTGTGGTTGTTGAGGAAACGGAAAGTGGCGGCGTCGTTGTGCTGGTAGCGGTCGTGGTGGTCGTGGTAGTTGTCGTCGTCGTGGTTGTGGTGGTGGTAGAGGTGGTGGTCGTGGACGTCGTTGTCACTGGCGTGGGGATCGTGGGCGAGGTTGGAGCCTGCGTTGTTTGCTGCGGGTAGCCCGCACACGTGGTGTTGGACAGGCACGCCCCGTTCCGCACCTCGCAGTCCGCACGCATCATGCACACGTCAATCGCAATCAGGCGATCGCACGGAATGCCCTCAGACGCAACATAGCACACCCCCTGCGCATCATCAAACGCACACTCATCCTGCATCTCGCACGACTCCCGCACAAATATGTCAATGCACGGAACAGGCGCGTCGCTCGGATAACACCGCCCTGCCTCACCCACATACGTGCACCCAGGCTGCTGCCTGCAATCCTCGGGAAGGAAGATGGCAGAGCACTGCAGCCCCTCAGCCACATCGTAGCACGCCGCCAGCGTCTGGTTGTACGCGCACCCAGCAGCCGCACCGCACGATGTCGGGTCAAACAGCGCCGTGCAGTCAAGCCCATCCTCAACAGAGTAGCACAGGTTGCCCTCGGCAAACCACGCGCACCCGTCCACACCGTTGCACTCCTCCTCAAGTGGCACCTCCGTGCACCTCGGTGTCCGGCACACGCTGCACTGGAAGTCAAACGTGCACCCGCCAGCGTTGATGCACTCCGCCTGGTCTGCAATGTCCGCGCACTCGCGGTTTGGCGATGGCGTTGACGTTGTTGGGCTGAACAGCGTTGTTGTGGTGGTGGTGGTGGTGGTGGTGGTGGTGGTGGTGGTAGAGGTGGTGGTCGTTGTTGTGGGAGCGGCAGTAGCTGCGGTGGCAACGGTGGCGGGCGTGGGGCCTTGCGTTGTTTGCTGCGGGTAGCCCGCACATGTGGTGTTGGACAGGCACGCCCCGTTCCGCACCTCGCAGTCCGCACGCATCATGCACACGTCAATCGCAATCAGGCGATCGCACGGAATGCCCTCAGACGCAACATAGCACACCCCCTGCGCATCATCAAACGCACACTCATCCTGCATCTCGCACGACTCCCGCACAAATATGTCAATGCACGGAACAGGCGCGTCGCTCGGATAACACCGCCCTGCCTCACCCACATACGTGCACCCAGGCTGCTGCCTGCAATCCTCGGGAAGGAAGATGGCAGAGCACTGCAGCCCCTCAGCCACATCGTAGCACGCCGCCAGCGTCTGGTTGTACGCGCACCCAGCAGCCGCACCGCACGATGTCGGGTCAAACAGCGCCGTGCAGTCAAGCCCATCCTCAACAGAGTAGCACAGGTTGCCCTCGGCAAACCACGCGCACCCGTCCACACCGTTGCACTCCTCCTCAAGTGGCGCCTCCGTGCACCTTGGGGTCCGGGACACGCTGCACTGGAAGTCAAACGTGCACCCGCCAGCGTTGATGCACTCTGCCTGGGCCTGGCAATGTCCGCGCACCTCGCGGTTTGGCGGATGGGCGTTGACGTTTGTTGGGGCTGAAAAAGCGGCGTTGTGCTTGTGGGGGTGGGGGGGGGGCGGGCGGCCGTCGGCCCCCCGCCTTGTTTTTTGGTGGATTGTTGTTGTCAAGGTTTATATTCGCCCTGTTCCCAAAAGAAAGTTGCTTTTTGGTTTTTTTTAGAAAGAAAAAAAAAGAGGGCGGTCTTTTTGGTGTTGACCGGTGCGCGGGGGGTGGGCGGGAGAAAGTCG
>NW_004754912.1:413734-421251 GCF_000188695.1 Salpingoeca rosetta | reverse complement strand
CAGGGTTTCTGTCCTGCAATCTTCGAGACGGGAAGATGGGAAGAGCACTCCAGCCCCATCATGCACACATTCTAACCACGCCGGCCAATGCTTCAGGGTTGGAACGGCCCACCCCAGCAGCCGCCCCCCGCCAGATGTCGGGTCAAAACAGGCTCCGGGCCAGTCAAGCCCTTCCTCAACAGAAGTAGCCCCAGTTTGCATTCGACAAAACCACCCGCACCAGGTCCAAACCGTTGTACTCCTCCCTCAAGTGGCACCTCCGTGCACATTCGGTGTCCGGAACCGCTGCACTGGAAGTCAAACGTCCACCAGCCAGCGTTGATGCATTCCGCCTCGTCTGCAATGTCCCCCGCACCCGCGGTTTGGCGAAGGCGTTGATGTTGTTGGCTGCACTCCGCCTGGTCTGCAATGTCGCGCACTCGCGGTTTGGCGTCGTCGTCGTCGTCGTTGTGCTTGAACAGCGTCGTTGTGCTTGTGGTTGAGTCGCCTGTGCGAGAGGTGGTCGTTGTGGTTGTTGAGGAAACAGAAAGTGGCGGCGTCGTTGTGCTGGTAGCGGTCGTGGTGGTCGTGGTAGTTGTTGTTGTTGTCGTTGTTGTTGTTGTAGTCGTGGACGTCGTTGTCACTGGCGTGGGGATCGTGGGCGAGGTTGGAGCCTGAGACGAGGAGGCGGTTGAATCCACGTCAGGGGTGGTGGTCGTTGAAGTTGTGTCCACCGAAGGCGAGGTAGTAGTTGTGGTGGTAGTGGTCGTCGATGTGGTCCCAGGTGAGGTGATGGGTGTTCCCGACGTTGTGCGCGTGACCGACCCACTTGTCGTTGTGGTGGTAGTGGTAGTGGTGGTGGATGTTGTTGTCTCTGGGGACAAGGTCACCGTGACTGATCCCGTCGTCGTCGTGGCGCTCGATGTGTCCCTTGGTGTTGCGGAAGTAGTTTGCGTTGTGGTCGCACCATCAGTCGTCGTTGTGGTAGCAGTGGTAGCAGTCGTCGTGGTGGCAGTGGTGGTGGTGGTGGTGGTGGTGGTCGTCGTCGTCGTCGTCGTTGTAGTGGTAGTGGTGGTAGTGGTGGTGGTCGTTTCTGGCGCTTCGATTAGGACACCGCGTGCAAACTGCGACTGCCCGCCACCGATGTCAAAAACAACAAGCAGTCCATCAGGCAAGGTGGCGAAAAGGTCCTTGATAGCCAGGCCAGTGGGCCGTGTGCCAACGATGGTGGCGATGATGGACCCGTTGGCCAGATGCACATCAATCACATCCGCTAGGTCAACGCCTTGCTGCATCAGCGCAACCATGATGCTAAGCTGCGCCTCTTCAGCACGCGTGGTGTTGAGCGGGTTACCCACGACTGCATCGTAGCTCACGCCTGGGAACTCAATGACCACGCTCGCTTGGTCGTCGTAAAATTCGCATGGCGTGACGTCTGAGCACACCCTGTCTGTGGTCGCTGTTGGTGGTGCAGACTCGTAGGTGAAGACGCCATCGCAAGTGGGCGACACGCTCGTGCACTTTCGGTCTGATGTTGGTGTTGGAGCCACAATTTCGTACTCGCTGCCGGGCGTGCACGTGCGAAGGGGAATGCAGACACCGTTATCAAGGTACTCCAGCGAAGTGCACGTGGGCACGGTGGTTGTCGACGTGGTTGAAGACGTGGTGCTTGTGACGACAATCGGCGTGAACTGATCCGGGTCTGCGGCAAACAGCGTGTCGTTGAAGACGAAGATGAGCTGATTGTTCTGCACCAGAGACCTGTTCGTGTGTTGAACAGAGGGCAACATGGTCAGCACATGCGTGAGAGGAATGAGGATGGCGGCGATTGGCGGCGATTGTTGTTGTTGTATGAACCGTGTGGGCACACGTGTGGGCGCGTGACTTCATACACACACGCACGCATGCACGCTTCAAGGCTGAAACAGGCCAAAGAAAGCACACACACACACACATACACACTCTGCGTGCAAACACGTACTGGAGTTGGAAGATGTCGTTTGTGCTGCGCATGAGAAGGTCGACAATAATTGATCCGGGACGCACGTCATAAACAACAAAGTCCACATCTGGGCCAAGCAGGATGCGGAGTGCTGCTGTCAGCTCCTCAATAAACGCCGCCTTTGACTTCTCAGACGGAAGAACCTGCATATATGCGCGTTTGTACGTGAATGTGAACGAGGGAGAGAGATAGTGTGTGTGTTTGGGAAGTCAGGAAGCGCGAATGCATGGCACGCAATTGTGTTGATGTTTTGTGCAGCAGAGACGTGGACGACATGGCATGTGTAATTGAGCAAGGGGTGTGGGGATGACACCATACGTCGGTGAAGTTTAGGTCTGTGAAGCTGAAGGTGACAATGGTCGAGTTTTCGACAACAAATGAGCTCGAAGTGGACACGGTCGTCGTGGTCGTGGCGGGCGCAGTAGTAGTAGTAGTAGTAGTAGTAGTAGTAGTAGTAGTAGTAGTAGTAGTAGTAGTAGTAGTAGTAGTAGTAGTAGTAGTAGTAGTAGTAGTAGTAGTAGTAGTAGTAGTAGTAGTAGTAGTAGTAGTAGTAGTAGTAGTGGTAGTAGTGGTGGTGGTGGTGGTGGTGGTGGTGGTGGTGGTGCTTGTTATGGAGGCTGTGGAAGTGGTCGCATTGGAAGCAGTTGAAGTGCTGGTGGTGGCATTGTTGCCGGTGGTTGATGATGTCGATGTTGTTGTTGTCGTCGTTGATGAGCTCGGGGACGATGCTGTGCTCGTTGCATTGGCCACCACGCTCGTTGTTGACGTGGAGGTGGAGGTGGTCGATGATGATGTGGACGATGATGAGGGTGAGGACGACGACACAGTTGCGTTTGCACCCTGCGAGCTTGTGGTTGTTGTGGTGGAGGTGGAGGTGGAGGAGGATGTTATTGTTGTTGTAGTGGAAGCGGCTGTGGTGGAAGTACTCGTCGTGGATGTCGATGTTGTGTTGACAGATACTCCCGACGAAGTGGTTGGCATCGATGTGCTACCCGTGGTGGTTGTTGTCACGGTCGTCTCATTCACAGGGGCTGTGGTTGCGGACGTGGAGGGCGTGGAAGTGGAAGTGGAAGTGGAAGTGGACGTGGTATTGACACCAGTTGGGGTGCTAGTTGTCGTTGTTGCTGATGTAGAAGTCGATATGGTGGTGGTGGTGGTGGTCGTCGTCGTCGTCGTTGTTGTCGTTGTCGATGAAGTTGTCGATGAAGTTGAGGTAGCCCCACTGCCTGTGGCGGTTGTTGTTGCTAACGTCGTTGTGCTTGTGGTTGACGAAATGGAACTCATGGTTGATGTGGCCGTGATGTTGGATGATGTCGAAGTAGTTGTGGTGGTGGTGGTTGTAGTTGTGGTGGTGGTGGTTGTAGTGGTGGTGGTTGTAGTGGTAGAAGTTGTGGACGTAGTGGTGGAGGAGGTGGATGATACAGAGCTTGCGGTGGTCTGGTTTGTGAGAGGGGTTGTGGTGCTCGTGGAAATTTCAGTGGTGGAGGGCGATTGCGATTCTGTTGTGCTTGTGCTTGTGGTTGAGGTGATGTTGGATGCACCAGTCGTCGTCGTCGTCGTCGTCGTCGTCATCGTCATCGTCGTCGTCGTCGTTGTTGTTGCTGTGGTCGACGAAGATGATGTGGCTGTTGTGGACAGCGTGGAATTGGACGCTAGTGTGGACGACGTTGTTTCAGGCGTGGTGGTCGTGCTTGTTGTGGTGGTCGTGCTTGTTGTGGTGGTCGTGCTTGTTGTGGTGGTGGAAGACGTCGAAGAAGTTGAGAACGGGGTGGTGGTTGTGGTGAAGGTGTACACCTTCCTCAAGCTGACACCAATGACACCGGCGCTACCAACAAAGTCGTCAACTGTGCGTGTGAGGAGACGGCATACCACGCGTCCTTGCCTGTTGGTGAGGTGATACAAGCCAGCACAGGCTTCCCTCAGCGTACACTGCGTCTTGCACTCTTGCAATGGGATGTCCGTGAACTTATCCAGCAAGTCCTCCGAATCAAACGCGTTGGAGACCCGTTGTTCGCCCTCTGCAAGCACCTCATATGCAACAAATGGCGGGCGCTGCTCACTCGTCGTCGTTGTCATCGTGGATGTTGCGGATGTTGTGGTGGTGCCGGTGCCAGTGGTGGACGTCGTGGTGCTCGTGGTTGTGGTCGTTGTGGAACTCGTTGTTGTGGTCGTGGAAGAGGAAGAGGTCGTCGTTGTAGTCGTGCTTGTCGTCGTTGTGGCGTTGACGCACACGCGGTTGGACGTCAGCGTTGGCGGCATGCGCTCAATTTCGTCTCCGACGCAGTCCGTGACGAGCGAGCACTCTGCGTTGCTGGTGGCTGTGGGCGGTGTGCTTTGGTACTCGAGTGCAGGCAGCTGTGTGGTGGGCGCGTCTGGGTCTGTGGGGGAGCAGTATCGACCAACCATGTCTTGGCCCACAGGCTCTGTGTCCGGGAAGAAGGAGCACGAGCGGAAGCAGAGGCCAAAGTAGAGGTAGAACGAGTCCTTGCACTCGACACACGTGTTGAAGTCACCGCTGTTGACAATGCAGGTGCCGCAGTGCTCGGGGCACATGCACTCCTGACCCGTGCACTCGTGCACGCACTGGGTGACGTCGCTGCACTGCCTGTCGGAGGTGGGCGTGGGCGCGGTGCTCTCGTACTGCTGGCCAAGGGTGCAGTTGCGAAGGGGCTCGCACACGGTGTTGAGGGTGGCCCGGCACGCGCGCAGCTGGTACTGGGAGGGCGAGCACACATCGCAGGGCTCGCACTGCGTGTTGTGGAGCGGATCGCAAGCGGCCGCCTCGTATTTGCCGGTGGCGCACGTGTCGCAGGGCGCACAGATGGTGTCGTGGTCATCGGTGCAAGCCTGGTCCATGTAGGTTCCTGAGGGGCAGGAGGAGCACTCCTCGCACTCGGCGTTGAGGAGCAGCGTGCACTCTGCAATTTGGCGGTGGGTGGAAGGGCACACCGTGCATGCGTCGCACTTGCGATCTGTGGTGGGTGTTGGGCCCACTGTCTGGAATGTGCTGCCCAGCTCACACGTGGTGTAGTTCTGACAGCGCCGGTCCGTGGTTGCCGTGAAGGGGGCGAGCTCAAACTGGTCATCGCTGCACTGGGTGATGGGGTCGCACTCCCTGTTGGACGTGAACGTCGCAGGCGCGGACTCGTATTGGCCCAGGAAGCAGAAGGTGTGGGGTGTGCACTGGCGGTCGGTTGTGGGTGTGGGTGCCTCGCTCTCGTACTCGGAGACAAGGGTTGGGGGCGTGACGTCGTTGGTGGCGGACTGGCAGAAGGCCACACCACTCGTGGTGACAGCGGGACGGTAGCCAGCAAACTGCGTGCAGTTGCTCACACACCCACCCTCAAACACGTACAGGTTCTCCTGGTGTGCGCGTGTGTGTGAGTGTGTGTGTGTGTGTGAGTGAGTGAGTGAGTGAGTGAGTGAGTGAGTGAGTGAGTGAGTGAGTAAGTGAGTGTGTAAGTGAAGGAGTGAGTGAGTAAGTGAGTGTGTAAGTGAAGGAGTGAGTGAGTAAGTGAGTGAGTGGGTGAGTGAGTGAGTGGGTGAGTGCGTGAGTGAGTGAGTGACAGGGGCTAGCACGAATAAATAGAACAACATGTGAGAGAGCGTGGCTCGTGTGACTTACAGCGCACTCGACACATTGTGCGTTGCCGTCACCAAAGACGTTGCATGTGGTGCACGCAAGACCGCACGTGCACGTGTCTCCGTCGGGGAATTGTCCACCATCACAAGGGAGACGGCATTGCTTCACGGGATCGCACTCTCTGTTGTGGAATACATTGCATGTGGACAGGGAGTTGAATGAGGAGGGGTGGTGGCGTGCCAATGAGTGAGTGAGCGAGCGACTTGAAGGAACATGGTGCAAGGGGGGGGGGGAGGGAGGGGCAAAGAGAGCAGGGGAAGAGGCAGAAATACGCAGACAAACGAACAACTACACGCTACTAGATAGACACACAAGTATACGAGCACACGAGTACAGAGCACACACACACACACACACACACACGCACCTTGCGCTGGTGATGGTTGGTGGAACAACTTCGAAGGTGCCGGGGTCACAGGAGGTGAGGGCGCACTCACGGTTCGACGTCGGTGTTGGTGGTTGTGATTCGTACTCAATAAACGGAAGGCACTGCGTGAGGTTGCGGCAGACACGGTCTGTGGTTGCCGTGGGCGGGTCAAACTCATACTGGGTGGCTGTGCACTCGGAGATAGGGTCGCACACGCGATTAGTCGTGTTGCAGGGGGAGGACTCGAACGTGCCCTCACCACATGTGCGGCACACGCTGCACACCGTGTTGGACACGTTGGTGCATGCGCGCTCTTCAAAAGCAACACCAACCGGGCACGGCGTGCACGGGGCACACACCCTGCGGAAACACAACCGTTGAGGTTGAGGTTGAGGTTGAGGTTGAGGTTGAGGTTGAGGTTGAGGTTGAGGTTGAGGTGGAGGGGTGAAAGCCGAAGGGGTGGGCGAGTGAGCGGGGCACGGGTGAGTGAGTGGGAACATGCGTGTGTGGGAATGTGTACGTGGGTATCTGAGTGCGCGCGCGTGTGTACATGTGTTTGAAGACTAGCTAGGCAACAGCAAGATGAAGCGACGGCCGAGACAATGCACAAACACATGGCATGCCGCTCGCACCGGTTTGAAGTTTCTGTTGGCTCGACGAGCTCATATTGGTCCTCAGTGCATTCTGCAAGACGAAGGCAGATGCGATTGCTGGTGGGCGTGGCCGGCACGGCAATGTACTGATCATCCCGGCACTCGCGCAGCTTTGCACACACGCTGTTTCGCGTATGGATGTGTGTGGCATGTGTGTGTGTGTGTGTGTGTGTGTGTGTGTGGCATGTGTGTGAGGAGGGCGATAGGAGCAGTTGATGAATTGCAAGCATGGTGTTACATGGGGAGTGAGAGAGGAACAATACTACACCGCCGTGAACACATACAGACAAAAAAAAAACATAGACACACACACACACAAAACACACAAAACACACACACACACATACACAAAACAAGCACACACACACACACACACACACACACATTGCAAACACACACGTGTGTGTATGTTCTTGTGTTGGTCTCTCTCTCTCAGTCTCTCTCAGTCTCTCTCTTTCTCTCACTCCGGTCGCTGGGTGCTGTGGGTGACATGACATGAAACTGTTACTCTGTTCTTCACTTCTTCCTTCTCTGATGCTCTGGTTGTGTTGTGGTCGGCTCCAAAATATTCAGACCCCACCCTGTTTGAGTGGTAGAGTCTCGTGACTCCACTCCCGGATGGAAGTGTTGGAGCCTACCACTGTATGGAACTCCTGCGGCAGCTGACCATACCACCGCACGCTGCACGCGCAACGTAACAGAGGGTGGGCTGGGCTGCACTCTGGTGTGGATTGCTGGGAATGGTTCTAACGCGCACGTGCGATGCGCTCGCTGGTTCGGATGTGCCACTCGACTCGACTGACATACATGAGCTCTGTCAGGTCACTCTGTCAGTGAGTGCGTGCTGTACTGTCGCTCGGCAGATCAGATCAG
>NW_004754912.1:406675-413634 GCF_000188695.1 Salpingoeca rosetta | reverse complement strand
AACAAAAAAAAACAAACATAGACACACACAAAACACACACACACAAACACACACACATACACAAAACAAGCACACACACACACACACAAAACACACACGCACGCACGACACACGGCACACACACACGGCACACACACACACACACACACACATACACACACACCGGTCGCTGGTAGCTGTGGGTGCGACGACCTGAAACTGTGACTCTGTGCAATTCTTCACGTCTTCGCAGATGCGATCCGTGGTTGTGGTCGGCTCGGCAACGAGGTATTCCGACCCAAGCATGCATGGTGGACGAATGGACCGGCACTCCCGGTTGGATGTGGCGGTTGGCGCCGCTGTTTGGAACTGCGAAGTGGTGCAGTTTGAAATGGCCACGCACACGCGGTCGGAGGTGACAGTGGGCGGGCTGGCCTCGTACTGGTGTGGATAGCAGGGGTTAACGGACGCGCACATGCGGTCGCTGGTTGGCGTTGGAGCATCCGACTCGTACTGGCCCAACATGCACTCTGTCAGGTCGTCGCACTCGTAGAGTGGTGTGCGGTACTGGTCCTCGGGGCAGGTGAGATCAGCTGGGCGGCACACGCGGTCGTTGAGGGCGGTGGCTGCAATGACCTCCACCTCTGATGACCTGCAGGGTCGCGAGATGCGTGCGCACACGGTATCGGACGTGGCTGTGGGCGGCGCTACGAGGTAGTGGGAGCACACGTCGCACAGCTCCCACTGTCTGCTGGGGTCTGTTGTGAAGCACCACGCAGTGCGCTCGCCATCCGGGTTGCGGCAGTAGTTCTCCCGCAAGTCGGCGTCGGGGAAGAGCAGTGGTGTGAACGAGTGCGGGTGCGGCGACTGTGAGTCCCACCGCTGGCACGTGCGGCCGTTGCGGGTGGTGGCGATTGGGCCGCGGTACCCCATGTTGTTCGCGTCGTACACACAGCCTGACGGGAGTGGCAAGCGGTGGGGAGTTTGGGAAGCATGTGTGAGCAAGGGTGTGTGTGTGTGTGTGTGTGTGCGTGTGTGCGTGCGTGCGTGTGAATGTGTGCGTGTGTGTGTTTGAGCATCAAACCACTGCGCACGACGACTGGCGAGTCACTGACAAACGCAACTGTTGCAGTCACACACACACACACACGTACACATACACGTACACATACCTGTGGAATCGCCACAAAGGTTGACGTATGCGGTGCAAACACGGTCGCTGGTGAAGGTTGGTGCTTGCGTTTCGGCCTCCATGTCCCCGCATTGCGTGATAGGGCTGCACTGCCGCTCGCCATCCATGGGCTCACCACTCTGTGCGGGTGTGGTTAGAGGGGATACGTGAGAAAATCTGGTATCTGTTTGCTCATTCCTTCTCCTCCGAACACACACACACACACACACACACACACACACACACACACACACACACACACACACACACACACACACACACCTCGTAGAAGCCGTCGGGGCAGTTGGGGGCGATGATGCAGCGACGGCCGTCCGTGTCATTGCCGCGCTCCTGCAGATCTTCCCTGAAGGAGCAGTCAGCGTAACAGCGGCCTTCGAACAGGTACTTCCCGTTGGTGCAGCGCGTGCACACGGACGTGTTGCGGGCATTTAGGCACGAGAAGCAGTCCTGTGCGCACTGGCACGGGTCGCCTTCATCCGCGTCCTTGGAGCCAATGCACGTCGTGATGTCTTCATGGGAAGCACATCAAGCAGGGGGGTGTTATGTTATGTGACATGACTGGAAATTTTGCTGATGATATGGCCAGAGCAAGGCGGACTCAAGCAAGCCAGGAGGGCATCTTGATGCATTCACTGGGCATACGAAAACGAAGGAGGAAGGCTGGAAGGACTCCGACACAAACACACATACACATACACACACATACATACATACGCACACATACATACATACGCACACATACATACATACATACATACATACATACATACATACATACATACATACATACATACATACATACATACATACATACGCACACACATACACATACACATACATACGCACAGACAGACATACATACATAAATACATACATACAAACACACAGAGACGTGCGGGAACGCACTCACTGCACTCACCAGGACAAGCGAGAACAGAGGTCAGGGCGGTTGTAATGTTCGGGTCGGCGAGATCCTGCAGCGTGTCGACGGGAAGCACGTTGTCTGGGGAGGCGGCCCAGTTGCGAAAGTCCTGAACGGTTGAGTTATCCGGGTCGAGCAAGACGAAGAAGGCGTCGACGCCAGCATCCTGCAGTGCCTGGCGAACGGGCTCGCTCGGATTGAGGGGAGCAGACTTTGCGATGGCGAGCAAGACGGAGCGGCGGTCCGGATCTGGCACCTGGAAGCGGTTATCCAGGGCATACTGGATAGCGCCTGCGGTGCGGACGAGGCCGAAGCTCTGGTCGATGGAGTCGATGCGGTCGGCGAGCTCTTCCGCGTCGGACACAAACGGCGTGCACTGCGACTCTGCGCTGCATGGGAAGGTGGAGAACTCGATGACCGAGGTGAGGTGTGTGCCTGTTGGGGACGCGGTAAGGAGGGCGGTGGAGACGTCGAGCGCTGCCTGAGTGAAGGCTGCAAACTCCCCTTCCGCGACGTAGAAGGAGCCCTCAACAAGGACGACGACGCGGAGCGGGTCTGGCTGGAACCCTGCGGGGCATTCCTGCGCACCAACGTCAGCGGACAGCAGTGACACGACAAGCAAACTGCACAGCAGTAGCAGCGGCGGCGGCGGCGTCGTCGTCACTGCGCGCGACATGGCCGCTGCTGGTGTCGTTTTGTGGCGTGTTGTGTGGAGTGTGGTGGTGCGTGGTGCGTGGTGCGTGGGGTGTGGTGTGGTGAGTGTTGCGAGAAGAGACGATGCAGGCAAGGAAGGAAAGAGGAGGGGGTGGTGAGTTGTTGCGTTGTGGAGAACGCCAGAACGGGCATGCGCCACGACACTCCGACGCTCCTGCTCTCGTTTGTTTCAACGCAGGAACAAACGCAGTCCACAAGGCTACAAGGAGAAAGCAAGCCCGGGAAGCAAGCCGGGGAAGAAAGCCAAGATGATAAACGGTCGAGGATAGCAGACAGGGACAGCAGAAGAGCAGCCAACACAGCTGGTGCAAGCTGACAATGATCCTTGCTACGCAAAAAAATCATTGCGAGCTCAAGAGGGAACAACGGCAACCCAAACATCCATCCACACACACGCATCCACACGCACACACGCATCCACACGCACACACGCACCTGTTTTGAACGTTTGCAGCACGCGCGCAAGCAAGCGAAGCCGAAGCGGTCAGTCGATCGGTTCGTTGGTGGCTGGTTGGAGCTGGGTGAGGGAAGAAGGGTGTCCGAAGGGTGTGTTGTGGTGTTGCAGGGTGTGAGATATCCCCTCGCTTCCCTCTCGGTTTGCTTTGCTGACAGACAGAGAGCTGCAGAGATCTGAGTTCTGGCTGCCCTTTGCCACACCCCAAAACAACAACGCCACGAAATCAGCCAATCAGCGCTGACATTCGTTGCCTGCAGGCAGTGGTTGCTGAATTTTAGCGCATATCTCTCAAGAATCCCCGTCAACTGCCCTGTCGTGATTTATAAAGTCCATGCTGTTGGTATGCCCTATTTATACGACAATACTAATTGTAGGAAGATATACACAAATTGTCGCCTTGACACCTTGTCTGCAGCACGTGGAAAAAACCCCGCAACCACAACAAGCACGAGAAGCCCACACACACACACACACGCTTGCAGGAGAAAAAAGACGAGCACGTGGGAGCCCTTTTTCCTTTCCGATCGCTGCACCACAAGCCACCACAAGCCACCACCGCGTGCGATCGTCCGATCTCCATTTTCCAAGCTCCACACCGACGCACTCCCCAACGCAGATCAAGTCTACCCCCCTCCCTCTCTTTCTCATCGCCACAACACAGATCAAGATGGGCAAGTCCGGCAAGTCCAAGGCCTCCAAGAAGGCCAAGGAGCTCGAGATTGACGTGAAGAAGGTCGCTTCCCCGATCCTCAAGGCACAGCGCAAAACCAACAAGAAGATCACAGACACCAAGCTCCAGAAGGCGCTCAAGAAGGTACGGCTGTTGCGCATACATGCGTGTGTCGAAAGCTGTGTGCGCGCGCGCGTGCGTGTGTCCGTGTGTTTGCGTGGATGCATGTATATTTGTGTATGTTGGTGTATGTACGGGGAGATCGCCTGTCAACACATGCAAGTGTGTGTGTGTGTTGCGTATCTGAGCGATCGCGTACCCATGTGTGCGTGCGATCGCCTCGCGTGATCGCCTGGCACCATGTGTGTACTCAACTTTGTGTGTTAGATCTCCTTGTTGATGCGTTTGGCACCCTCCCCTCTCCACTGCTGCGAATCGATCGCGATCTCTCATCCTTGCTTTGCTCCGCTTCCACTGTGTGTGTTGTGTTGTTCTGGATGTGACAGAACCTGATGGCTGAGGGCATGTCACGTGACCAGGCCAAGAAGGAGGCCAAGAAGCTCAAGAAGGAGGTCAGGAAGGAGCTGGACAAGCAGCAGGAGGAGGACAAGTCCAAGAAGAGCAAGAAGTCCAAGAAGGCCAAGAAGGTGCGCAACTCACGTGGTTACTGTGGGGCAAGATGGTGGTGGTGTCCTGTGTTTTCTCCCTTCACAATCATTCCCAACACGCACATCGGCTGTCCGCCAACATCGACTGTCATCTTGGCAATGTTACACATTGTGACAGGCCAATGGTCACATTCTCTGACACGCGTGCTCACATGCATGGATGCGTCACGTGCCATGTCCCGTACTTCTGGTTCTTTCTCGCGTTCGTGGATTCGTAGGCCGCCGAGAGCAGCGACAGCGACAGCAGCGACAGCGACAGCGACAGTGACGGCAGCGAGAGCGAGGCTGAGGAGTCCAAGAAGGGCATGGAGACTGGCAGCGAGGACGAGGCCGAGACGAAGGCCGCCGAGAGCTCCAGCGATGAGGAGGAAGAAGAGGAAGAGGAGAAGAAGGAAGAGGCCGCAAAGGCCGAGAGCTCCAGCGATGATGACAGCTCGAGCGATGAGGAGGAAGAGGCAACCGAGACAAAGAAGGAGGAGGCTGCCAAGGCCGAGAGCGATAGCTCCAGCGATGAGGACAGCTCCAGCGATGATGAGGAGGAGACTGAGGAGAAGAAGGAGGAGGCCGCAGCAAAGGCCGACAGCGACAGCGGCAGCGACAGCTCCAGTGATGATGACAGCTCCAGCGACGAGGAGGAGGAGGAGGGCGAGAAGCCCGCCAAGCGCGCCAAGAAGGAGGAGGCCTCCAACGGCGACGCCGCTGCCTCTGGCGAGACTGCCAGCCTCTTTGTCGGTAACATCTCCTTTGACGTCTCCGAGGAGGACCTCAAGGCGTTCCTCTCTGAGCTCAACCTCGGCACCGTGCACGCCGTGCGCCTCATCATGCGTGATGGCCGCAGCCGCGGTATTGCCTACGCCGACGTTGATGCCAGCGCCGTGGACAACTTCATCAACACGACAGATGCCGAGCTCATGGGCCGCGCCCTCCGCTTTGACAAGTGCGTATCATAAGGGGGTTGGATTGGGGTTGGTGTAGTCATGTGTGTGTGTGTTTGCGTGCGCATGCATGTACACTTTTTCGAGTGATATAGTTTGTGTTTGGTGTGTTCAGTGCGCGCGCGTGTATTGTGCTGTACGTAGTGTGGAAGCAGCAGCAACAGCAGCAGCGATTGCGATGACCCAATCGCTTGCTCACACGTACTGGGCCCTTGTTTTGTTTTGGTTTGTTTGTTTTCCGCAGCGCTGACAACAAGGGCGGCTCCAGGCCTCGCCAGTCGTTCCAGCAGCGTCAGCCCAACGAGCCATCCTCCACGCTGTTTGTCAAGAACCTTTCCTTTGATGCCGACGAGAACGCGCTGTGGGAGACGTTCACCAACGCCAGCCGCGTGCGCATCGCCACCGATCGCGAGACGGGCCGCTCCCGCGGGTGAGATTGCCTTGACGCTTTCTTTCGTGATGTTGTGTACACATGCTGCATCGAACGCATACGCATATGCAAGTGCACGTGTGTGTTTTTTCATGTTTGTGTTTTCATCCATGTGTTTGCATGCTCGTGCCGTGCACCACGCCTCTGCCCGTCAACGCGTTCCGTCTTTTTGACTGCTCACACTCGTTGCTTGTGCTGACTTTTTTCTTCTACGACAGCTTCGGCTACGTTGACTTTGAGGATGCCGACACTGCCAAGACTGCACTCGACGCCAACCAGGGCGCCAACATCTACGGCCGCGAGGTTTACCTCGACTTTGCCCTTCCCCGCGACAACTCCCGCGGTACGCTGATGCTGCCTTGAAGTGTGTGTGCGTGTGTGTTCATGTGTGTGTGTGTGCGTCTGCGTGTGCGTGTGTAGGTGTGTGCTGGTGTGTGCGTGTGCATGCCCTTCTGCAGCTCTCCACATGTCTGCAGCGCTCCACATGTCTGCAGCTCTCCACATGTCTGCGGCTCTTTCTCTCTCTGTCTTTCCCTCCTCGCACAGTCACTCACTGACGCGCACTCGTGCATGCTCATTCGCTTCACTTGTACAGGTGGGCGCGGTGGTGGTCGTGGCGGCCGTGGTGGCTTCCGTGGCGGCCGTGGTGGCGGTCGTGGCGGCGGCTTCCGTGGCGGTCGCGGTGGACGCGGCGGCAGCTTCCGTGGTCGCGGTGGTCGTGGTGGCGGCCGTGGTGGCTTCCAGGCCGCAAAGCAGGCCAACAAGGGCGCCATTGCCGAGTTCCAGGGCTCCCGCATGACTTTTGACGACTAAAGCGAACAAGAGCGGTGCTTGGGATGGTGTGTTTCCAGTGTTGATTAGTAGTGTTGGCGCTGTTTCTTCTACTTCTTCTACTTCTACTTCTTACATGTGCCAACGTCTGGTTTGTGGTTGTGGTGCTTCTACTCTTTCAACGATTCTGATATAATGCTGATTGATTGTTGTTGTGCAAG
>NW_004754912.1:401663-406063 GCF_000188695.1 Salpingoeca rosetta | reverse complement strand
GTTACAAATGCCCTTCTTCCATTCGGTACCCGTGGTTGCTGTCTTGGCCCACCACGCTGACAACGACGTTCTTCCCCCGTGTCCCTTTGAGTGGATGCCATGAAGTTGTCCTTGTCTTGGACACCGTTGCTCCAGAGATGGACTCAAGCGGCAGCACCTTGTGGGAGTCAAAGACAACAAGGTTGAGAGAAAAGGTGGGGAGGGGGGGGGGGAGGAAGGTTGTGTGTATGTGAATAGATGAGAATATATGTATGTGCGTGTACGTGTGTGTGCATGCGTGTGTGAGTGTGTGCGTGTGTGCGTGCGTATGTGATGAAGATGACGTGATACTGTGCGCGTGCGTGCTGCGTGTGTGTGCGTGTGTGCGTGCGTATGTGATGAAGATGACGTGATACTGTGCGCGTGCGTGCTGCGTGTGTGTGTGGGAATGGGTCGCTGCATGGCCTGCGAGGGAACTGTTGTGGTGCAGCTTGCACATATGCGCGCACGCTTGAGTGTGCCGTAGTTACAACCCCTTTCCACAGCGTTTGTCATCGCCGTCGTCACCCTCTTTGTCTTCAATGCGCACCGCTTGCCGGCGCCGCTGAAGTTTGGCTTGGTGCGGTGGACACCTTCCTTGGTGAGGATGAGCAGTCGCCTGAACAGCGGCACACGACATGCAGCCACACAGCAAACAAGGCGTGAGGGAAGAGAAGGAAAGGGAAGGAAGTGTCACAGTTCGCACACTCACGCACTCTTCCTCACTCCCCTTTCCTCAGCCACAAGCACCACACTGTCAAGTTCCCTGCGCAGCCAACAGGGACTTGTGCTCACGGCATGGGTTTGCCCTTGCGGCTGATCTTGATCACGGGGCAGTCGAAGAGCGACTCGCCAAACTTGTTCTCAAAGGACTGCTCATCGTGGGTGGTGATGAGGGAGGACACGCGTCACATGGAGCAATCAGGCAATGATGAGGAAAGTTGGTGGAAGGAAGCACGTGCAACAGAGTTAAACACGGGGTGGTGAAAGGAAAGCCACGGGGCAGAATGGGCAAGCAGCCAAGGAAGCAAAGCCGCAAGGAAGCAAAGCCGCAAGGAAACAAGCAAAGACGCAAAGCCGCAAGGAAACAAGCAAAGACGCAAGGACACAAGGAAGCAAGGAAGCAAGGAAGCAAACAAACAAACAAACAAACAAATGCACACGCGCCCCACGGCCCTCATTACCTTGAGTCCGTCGGTGTTGTCAACGTGGTGGACAGAGAACGCGTCTTTCGTGATCTTGAAGCCACTTTTCTCTCCAGCGAGGAAGCGGTGCGCCAGCAGCTGTTGCGGCGGTGTCGGTGTCGTGGTGGTGGAAGAATGAGAGGGCGAGCAGGGCAGGGCAAGGGGTGCGCGGGAAAGAAGGACAGGCAGCACAACAACACAGCCTTGTCGCGTGAGCGTACACACACTGACACAACCCACAGACAGACACATCCACACACACACACACACACACACACACACACACACACACACACACACACACACACACACACACACACACACACACAGACACAGACACACACACAGACACACACAGACACACACAGACACACACACACCTGGACGCGCATGATGCGCTGTTGGTCTGCCGAGAGCGAGTTGACAAGCTTGCGCGCCCACCAGTTCTTGTACACCCTGAGGCACATCAAGCAACGAGGGGCGGCGATAGGAACAAGGGCACCAACAACAACCATCAGCGTCGTCGTGCGAAGGGGGTCAACCAAGCAGTGACGACCACGACCACCACCATCACCACCATCATCGTCATCATCACGATGACTGACTTCTTGAGCATCTCATCGGCCTTGACAAGGATCTGCGTCGGTTTCGGCCACTGGATCTTGATGCCAAAGCTCGGGTCATTGGCAACATCCTTGAATCTGCAGAGGGCGCACACGTGAGCATGTGAGCATGTGTGTGTGTGTGTGTGTGTGTGTGTGTGTTGGGGGGTGTTGTAAGCTTGGTAGTGTGATCCATGCGCTCTCGTGCACAGACAGACAGACACACACACACGCACAGACAGACAGACAGACAGACAGACAGACAGACAGACAGACACAGACGTGTGCGCGTGCACTGACCTGTCCTTGAGCTCGTCGTAGTAGGCGCGAATTTCGCGGCGGATAAGGAAGAGGCGCCAGGCAAGCTGCAGTCGCGTCACAATCTCATCAAGCTGAAGACGTGTGCGGAGGAAGAGGGGGGGGGGAGGGACGAAGGACATGGGAGGGAAAGGTTGGATGTGATAGGGTGTGAGGGAGGGGAGACAGATTGGCCAGCATGAACGTGGTGATGCATGTGTGAAGCTTGAGAACGCTGACGGCCCCAGAGAAGCAGGTCACACACACATACACAGCCACACACACATACACAGCCACACACACATACACAGCCACACACACATACACAGCCACACACACACACACACACACACACACACACACACACACACACACACACACACACACACACACACAGTCACACACGGCCGTTGACAACATCTGAGAGAGGGATGCCGGTGTCATGAGCGCACCTTGACATCGCGCTCTTCCTCGAGGGCGAAGACGGTGGGCGGATTCTTGATGAACACCTTCGTCTTGCCCATCTGCAATGGCGAGGGTGTCATTGCATGCACGGTGGAGCGGTCAATACGCCATGAAAAGGTGTTATCAGTGGTCGCCGAGGGCTGTGTATCGACACAGACACACACAGACACAGACACAGACACAGACACACACACACACACACACACGCAGACAGACAGACAGACAGACACAGGCACAGACACAGACACAGACACAGACACAGATAAACACACACAGACACAGACACAGACACAGACACAGGCACACACACACACACACACACACAGACACACAGACACACACACGCAATATACCTGGTAGGCGGAGGGCGGGATGGCGAGGGCCTCAAACACGGCGGCAATGCCATCCTCCACGCTGCCGTTCCATGTCGGGTACGTCTTGGGAGACAGCAGCTTGTAGCGGAAGAAAAACGCGTCCTTGTCCTCACGGAAGCAGAAGCCAGCGCGACGCACGCGCACGTTCTCTGTCAGGCCAAGATACTTGACCTGGATTGGTGTGACGATGGTGTGTTGGGGTTATGTTGTGTCAGTGTCATGTGCGTTAACACGAGGGCAATAACAAAGCAACGTGGACCTGTGAACACTGACAAGGTTCCACATCCATGCGTGTGTGTGTGTGTGTGCTGTGCTGTTGTGCGTGCGTGCGTGTGCGTGCGTGTGTGTGCTGTTGTGTGCGCGCGTGTGTGTGTTTGTCAGACCTGGTGGCGGACGAGGTCTTCGTCAATCTTCTTGGCGGCCTTGAGGTGGTTTGGCTTGATGCAGCGCACATAGCTCGGGATCTGGGTTGTGAGTTGTGTATGGGAACAGGTGGGTGTGAGCACAACAGAAGAACACCCAAGCGGTATTCCTTTGCGCAACAGCATTAGGAGGAGAGGAGGAGGAGAGGAGGAGGAGGAGAGGAGGAGGAGGAGGAGAAGACTTGAACGCACACGCAAAGATAGCAATACCAAGCACGCATATGACACACAACACAAACAAACAAACGCACACACATACAACACAAACACACACACATACATACACACACACACACACACACAACACAAACACACACACACACAAACACAAACACAAACACAAACACAAAACGCCCCGCCTGTGCTGGTCGCACCTTGGTGTTGAGGAGTTCAATCATCTCCTTCATGCTCTGCACAAAGGCCTTGCCAGCCGTTGGCGGGCGCTTGGAGGCTCCGAGCCACGTGCTCTCGTCGCCCTCAGGGAAGCACTCCTTCACAAACAAACACACAAACAAACACACACACACACACACACACACACACACGCACACGCACGCACACGCACACACGCACACGCACGCAGAGCGATAGAAAGGCCAATTGTCAGTTGTAAAAGAGGCGGTTGTGTTCGGGTCAGGTGTGCTGGAGCGGTGGTGAGGAACAGACACGAATCAACACGAGCGACTCTGTGGTCAAAAAGCGTTGCTTGCAGGCACCTTGAGAACAAAGTTTCCGCTCTGGAACATGACGCGCGCCAGGTCCTTGAACAGCGTGTCCGTGTTCTTGTCGAGGAAGCCCTGCATGTGCACATGAATGCATTTTGGGTGTGCCGTTTCGTGTATGCGTGAGTGATCAAGTGGTGTTTCATTTGTTCCATCACACCCCTCACACCCTTGCCCAAGTTCGCGCAAGTGCCGGCTCTCTTTTCCAACACACACACACACACACACACACACACACACACACACACACACACACACACACACACACACACACACACACACTTGTTGGACGAGAAGACTTCTTCTGCTGAGTGGA
>NW_004754912.1:400553-401563 GCF_000188695.1 Salpingoeca rosetta | reverse complement strand
AACATCACAGACACACGCAGACACAGCCACAGACACACATACAGACAGACAGACAGACAGACAGACAGACAGACAGACAGACAGACACACACACACACACACACAAAACATGCACAAAACTGCACCTTGAAGTGGTCGTGGGATTTGAAAGTGGACGAGAGCTTCTCGAGCCAAATCGTGTCGGACTTGTCGCCGGGGCGAATGCTCTCCTCGTCCAGCAGCGCAACGATTCCGCGCGGTTTCTCCTCAATCAGATCGCAGATGATCTGAGTGTGGTGTGGTGGTGTGGTGTGGTGGTGATGGTATAATGGTGGTGATGGGGTCATGGTCGTGAGGTGTGTGACATCATGCGAGATCACATGTGCATGTGTGCATGTGTTACGGTGACAGCGCGTGTGCATGCATACCGTGCACACATCATCTCAGCTCAGCTGCGCGCACCTTGTTGTTGAAGTACTTGACGGGTGTCCAGTCGATGCCCTCAGCAAGATACTCGTCCTGGTGTGGAAGCGAGCGTGTGGCGTGTGCGGCGTGTGCGGCGTGAGTGGAGACGGGGAAAGCACGAACAATACTGTGAGCGATAGCAAACCACACATCACAACAAGCGTGACAACAGCATCGCAACACATGGACACAACATCGCAAGCACACCTGCTCTGTCTTGAGCGTGAGCTCGATGAACAGCTGCTGCAGCTTCTCGTTGCAGTAGTTGATACAAAACTGCTCAAACGAGTTGTGCTGTGTGTGTTTGTGTCGGGGGAAGGGTGTTGTGCCATGGTACAGTCGTGTTGGTACGTGAACATGTGAGGTTGCGGCTTGCACACGCAAGATGGCAGACAGTCAGAGGTACAGGCAAAATCCACACGCAGACAGACAGACAGACAGACGCACAGATAGACACAGACACAGACACAGGTACACAACTGTAACCAGAACACCCCTCTTCAAACTATTTGCCCAGGCCCTTTTCCATTCTGACCTGGAAGATCTCAAAGCCGTAGATATCGAGG
>NW_004754912.1:395553-398053 GCF_000188695.1 Salpingoeca rosetta | reverse complement strand
CAGACAGACAGACAGAAAGACACACACACACTACTAGGTACACAATACATGCAGACAAACAAGCAAACCTGCCCCTCCGTCTCTGCCCACTCTTCCCTGCCCGCCTCGAACCTTCTTGGACGATTCAGTCTTGCCGGCACCGGATTCGCCAGAGATGATGACAACCTGATCACGCCCGCGATACTTCATGTCGTTGAACACGTTGTCGGCCAGCGCGAAGATGTGCGGCTGCAACTTTGGGTCGAACGCGCTGCGGCCACGGTACCTGGTGTGTGCGTGGATGTGTGTGTGTGTGTTTGGGGGGGGGGGGGGGGTAGGGGTATGATGCGATGCGTAAGGGTGTGTGTGTGGGTGGGTGGCGGGTGAGGGGTCCTCACTACGTGTTGAAGCACAGCAACACAGCCAACACAATGCACACGCACATATCTTCACACACACACACACACACACACACACACAACACATGTGCAAGCGCACTTCTCGACGTAGGTTGCATCGTAGATGGGCAGCTCCTTGAACGGGTTGACGGCAATGACGACGTTGCCGATGTACGACTGCAAACGCGCACAACAAGCAGCAGATGAGCTACAGCGGCAGCTAAACACAGCTACAGTAGCGGTCAAGCACAGCAGCACAGCACCAGCAGGGCGGCAGCAAACCAAAGAAACACACGCACGTAGATGACGTCGCTGAAGAAGAGGGTCTTGAGGTTCTTGATGACGGCGTCCTCTGTGACATTGCGCAGGAGGATGAGGTCAAACACGGCCTCCTCGGCCTTGAAGCTTCCTCCACTGCGGCGCTTGCGGAAGATGGAATCGCGGCTCCGCTTCGTGCCCTGCACCACACAACACACACACACACATGCACAGTGAGATGAGGAGCAGCTGTAACGCACAATCAACCCCGCGATAAGGACAGCTCTTCTTTCACAAGTATGTACATGCATGGGTGTATTATGTTTTCTGTGCGTGTGTGTGTGTTTGTTTATGTTTTCTGTGTGTGTGTGTGTGTGTGTGTGTGTGTGTGTGTGTGTGTGTGTGTTGGTTGAGCTTGGGGGGGGGGGACAACAAGCACAACATGATGATCACAAATCACAGGAACCACTGACGTGAAGGCTGTGGCCAGAGCCACGAATGAGCGAGTTGCTGCGGCTGAAGTTTGGGCGAGACATGCTTGGTTGGTTGGACGCCTGCAGTTGCAGCAGCAGAGACAAGAACAGCAACAGCAGCAGAAGGCGAAGCAAGGGAGAAGGAGGTATTGATGCTGGGAGAGAGGAGAGTGCGTGTAGTCTGATCGAGGAGGAGGAGGAGTGGGATATGGGAGTGAGGGGTGTGGCTTCTTGTGTCCTCCCTGCCTGTTGCTTTTGTGGCTTGTGGCTTTTGTGGTGTGGGACGCAGACAATTCACTAAAGTCTTCAAACACTATTCGGCAGCACCAGAACAAGGGCGAAGAACGCCAACAACGCTGCTTGTGTGGGTGCTGAGTGTGCGCGAAGACCAAGAAGGAAGACAAGGAAGACAAGACAGGACGCTTGTGCCGTGCAGCGTGTGTGTGTGTGCGTGTAGCCAGTCTTGGTGTGTACGTGAAGTGACACGATGGTGGAGAGTTGGTTGTGGAAACGCCGTCCAAAGGACTTCCGAAAGAAGCACTGGGACCACCGCTTCTTCAAGGTTTGTTGAGCGAGGTTGATGAAATCCAGCGCTGGTCGTTTTGTGGCTCTGTGTGTGTGTGTGAGTGTGGTGTAGTGTGTGTGTGTGTGTGTGTGTGTGTGTGTAGTGTGTGTGTGTGGCTGTGTGTGGCTGTGTTTGTGAGTGTAGTGTGTGTGTGTAACTGCGTGGGGCATGTGAGGTCTCACATCCACACCTAGCAATGTCCAGTGGACAACACACTTCTTATCCTTGCTATTGTGCTTTGCTTCTTCGTCCGCCTCTCACGTCTTCCTGTTTCGGCCCTCTCCTGCTGCACATGGTTGGCTCCTTCTCCTTCTCCTTCTCCTGCTCTTCCTGCTGCTGCTGCTGCTGCTGCTGCCCGCGCATATCAGGCTGTGGACGATGTGATCCTGTACTACAAGTCCGAGTCTGGCGGCAAGGCTCGTAATCGAATCCCCATCTGGACCATTGTCAAGATTGAGAAGATGGTGGCGGACGTCGCACAGCTGCCCAAGAACCTGGTCCCATACTACCGCTTTGGCTTCCGCATCATCACCGCAGACAACAACGACTTTGAACTCCTGGCAGCGGTAGGCCACGCTCTCTGTTGTGTGTGTGTGTGTGTGTGTGTTTTAGGGTGTGTGTGGAGACAATGAGCAGTAGAATCGATGGGGCATGTCTGCGTTGAGTGCAGTGGAGTGTACAGCGGAGTGGTCAGATGCAAACAATACCGAGCATCGCGAGGACGTACACGTGGACGCACACACACACACACACACACACACACACACACACACACACACACACACACACACACACACACACACACACACACACACACACACACACAC
>NW_004754912.1:384729-395453 GCF_000188695.1 Salpingoeca rosetta | reverse complement strand
TCTCACCATCCCCACCTCCCCCCCATCTTTTGCGCCATCTCCCTCCTCCAAGGACGAGGAGACGCGCCAGCTCTGGCTGGATGCGCTGCCGCAGCTCGTGGCCAAGTGGACGGCCGAGGGTCCAAAGGCAAAGGATACTGCAGCCGTGCACCAGACCCTGGCAGACCCGGAGTCACGCAAGCGCACCGCAAGCGGCCTCTCGCTGTCATCGTTGGCCTCTGTGTTGGACCGTCGCGCCACCTCTGCTGCCGGCAACTCTGCCGATGACTCGTCACCAAGCACATCCCGCCACAGCACCATTGCTGTGCAAGGTGATGTTGTTGGGCTGCGTCGTGCTGTCGCTGCTTTGCCTCGCTGTCTTGCTTGTATCTCGTGTGTGTGTGTGTGTGTGTGTGTGTGTGTGTGTGGTGTGCTGTGCATGCGCCTGTTGGCTGCGATGTGCGCGCATCAACACAGCGTTCGCTGTCCCACATCCCTCCCTCCTTCCCCCACACACTAATCCCCCCCCCCAACTCGCTCCCTCGCTCCCTCGCCTCCAGCAGATGAGAACGGACACCGACAGCCGTCGTTCAGCAGCGCAGCCATGGACAATGGAGACAACGATGATAATGAGGAGCAGGGGCAACAACAACCCCGCACACAGCAGCAGGACCACCAACACGAGACGGATGACGATGAGGTGGATGAGGGCGGTGCCGGCACAACAGCACACGCGCAGGCCGAGACGTCGTCACGATCGCACGGTCTGCAGATCTCCGTCGACGACCCAGAGGCGCGAATGCTCAACCCGCCGTCCCAGCCCACGCACGTGCCCGCTGGCGACTCAACCTCGGAAGATGATGGTGGTGATGGTGATGGTGGCGATGGTGGTGATGGCGCATACGCGCACGCGCACGCGAACGGCGCAAGGGGTTATGGTGATGTGGAGGCCGACTTCTCCAGCACAGCAGCACCGTTGTCGTCGAATGGTGGCGGTGATTACGGCATTGTGGACGGCGATGAGGGCTCTGATGACGACGACATTGACTTTGGCCAAGACGAACCAGACACCGCCGGCGATGGTGCGTTGCTCACAGTGTGGTGGGCAGCGAGGCTGGCCCCCTGGATTATCGTGTGTGTGTGTGTGTGTGTGTGTGTGTGTGTGTGTGTGTGTGTGTGTGTGTGTGTGTGTGTGTGTGTGTGTGTGTGTGTGTGTGCGTGCGTATGTGTGTGTTTATGAGTATATTTTGTGCGTCGCTCATCGTGTGCATCGCCAACGTTCCATTGCCCTCAACCACTGGCCATTGTCACCACCGCAGGTGCAATGGTGTTTCAGTCTGGCGCCACAAACACGCAAACAATCCAGGGATTCCTCTTCAAGCGCGGGTGAGCGCGGGTGAGCTCAACTGTACGCACACACACACACATGTGCACATGCAACTGTCTTCCACTCCGGCGCAACTCGCTTTGTTTATGTTCAGCGTGTTCACTGCTTGATGGATGAGGCATTTGTTTTGTTTCATATGTCCTCCCATCACTTCACCCATCCCCTCACGGGAACTATCTCCTCTCTCCACCGTCTTCAATCCCCAAACCCCTTTCCCCCTCTATTCATTCCTCTTACCGTCTGTCACCTCCCTCTGCCCATTGTCTCGCCCCAGGTCGCCCGCGCGTCTCGTTGGCGTCGTGCATAACCAGGCATGGCGCCGCCGCTGGTGTGTCCTCGCAGACGGCTATCTCCAGTACTACGAGCGCACCACAGACACGTCAGTCCGGCTTTGCTCTGCTTGCGTGCGTGTTTGCTCTGTGTGCGTGATTGCGTGGGTGTGCGTGAATATATGTGCGCGTATGGTAGTGTGTTTGCGTGTGCACGGATGTCCGTGAGTGAGTGTGCATGTGTGCGTGAGTGAGTGTGCATGTTTGTGTGTGGGTGTGTGCGTGCATGTGCTTGTGCTTGTGCTTGTGTGCAATTTCACTGGTGAGCCGCTCACCACAGTACATCCCGATGGCGGTGCACAGATCCCCGAAGGGCCGCATTCCTGTCTCAGACATGCTCGGCGTCGCCGTTGTCACAGAGCGAACAAAGGTGCGTGCGCGCGTGTTAGTGTGTTCGTGTGTGCGTGTGAATGTGTGTGCGTGTGTTCGTGTGTGCGTGTGAATGTGTGGATGTGTGGATGTGCGTGTGTTTGCTTGTATGCTCATGTGCCTGTTTGCATGTGTGTCCGCATCCCACACCACTGTGGCTCTCACATTGTCTCCCATCACCCTCTCCTCGCTGTCGCTGCACAGGACGCCCGCCCGCTGACATTTGAGCTTCGAATGCATTCTAAACGCAACTACATCTTCAGTGCCGAGAGCGAATCAGACCTTGACAAGGTGCACGTCCAACACCCAGCATCTCTTGCGTCGCGTATCCCCACCTGCCGTGCATGCGTGTGGTCATGTATGTGCGTGTGTGGTCATGTGCGTGTGCGTGTGCGTGTGCGTGTGCGTGTGCGTGTGCGTGTGTGTGCGTGTGTGTGTGCGTGTCACGCGGTCAATTAACCTCACGTACACTATCCCAACTCCTTCTACTCACGCACTTTCAACCAACACCTGTGGCCCCTTCCTTCACTCGCAGTGGGTGTCGTTCATTGACGGGCTGATCACCAAGTCGCAAAAGTCTGGCTTCCTGTACAAGCGGGGCGGCATCAACCGCGCGTGGAAGAGCAGATGGTTCGTCCTTCGCGACGCGAAACTCCTCTACTACGCTCAAAAGGTCAGTGGTCGTGATAGTGACGTTGGTGTTGGTGGTGGTGGTGGTGATGATGATGATGGCGGTAGTGATGGTGGTGGTGGTTGTGACGGTGGTGATGATGGTGGTTGGGATGGTTGCATGAGAGCTGGTTGAAAGAGAGCTGTGATTCTGTGCATCACAGAGGCACGGCTGGCCTGGAGTGTCAAAACGTGTCTGTAATCACACACACACACACACACACACACTCACACTCACACTCACAAACACGCACACATGTATATGGTCGCTGCGTGCGCTGCAGAATGCAACGGGGACGGCTGCTGCGAAAGTGATTGATTTGACGCGCGCACGAGGAATCCAAGAGCTGGACGAGCTCGATGTGGGCGATGACAACTGCTTCCAGGTAGCACACACACACACACACACACACACACACACACACAGAGCACATGAGCAACCCCAAGTTACAGCACTTTGTATCCTCCCACACCCACCACCTCATTGTCACTTGCACACCCCTCTCGCCTGCCGTGTGCAGATTCTGTGCGACAACCGCACGTGGACGCTGCGCGCACACGACGAAGTGGACAAACTGGACTGGATCTCCGCCATCCGGTGCGAACTTCCAACACAGAACATCAAGAAGAGCGGATACTTGTCGAAGAAGGGCGAACTCAACACGAAGAGCCGCCGCCGCCGCTGGTTTGAGCTCTCTGATATCACGCTCGCCTACTACGACTCAAAGGTAATTGGTGGTGGTGATGGTGATGGTGGTGATGGTGGTGGTGGTGGTGATTGGTGGTGATGGTGGAGCTGCCCGCGCTCGCGTTCATTGATACCTGTCTGCGCGCGGTGTGGACGTGTGGTTGCACTTAGTTGTGGCTCCCTGTTCCACTCATCCAATGCACCCACCACCACCGCACCTGTCACCACCGCAACTGTCCCCGATGACAGGAGACGACGCAGTTCAAAGGCAGCATCACGCTGCGGGCAATACAGGACGTGGTGCTCGGGTCTGACGAGGCGCCAGCGGACAACACGTCCTTTCGCATCATCTGCGCCCACCGCACGTACACGCTCTCTGGCGACGACGAGCAGGACGTGGCAGACTGGGTGGATGTCATCAACATGTGTGCACACGCAGCGCAAGCACGGCCAACGCTCACCGCCCGCCCGCAGCTCCGCGCCAACTCGTCGGATGAGGACGAGGACGATGACGATGGTCTTGGCATGCGGCGTGGCAGCAGCGTACGTGGTCGTCGTCGCACAGGCAGTGGTGCCATGGCCAAGCAGCAGCAGCAGCAGCAGCCAAGGAGGAGGAAGAAGAAGATGCTGCGACGCACGGAGACAGCGCTCCCGGGTGATGATGACGAGGATGAGGATGAAGACGAGGTGCTTGGCGGTCGCGGCAATGATGACGACGACGATATTGATTTTGGTGGTGGTGGCGGCGGTCGCATGGCAGCGCGAACACGCGCTCGCTACGGTGACGACAATGATGTGGATGACGGGAGTGGGGATCTTCCCACCACCCGCATGCAGTATGGCCGCAGTCGTCGCGCTGGCGGTGGCGGATATGGCGAGTGGGATGACGAGTATGATGATGACGACGATGACGACGACGATGATGCAGCCAGGTTTGGTGAGCGGGGCGCGTACGGACGCGCGCAGCAGCGACAGCCTAAGGAGACGCTTGCGGCGCTGTCACAGCACAAGGCCGCGAACACACGCAGGAAGCGCGGTGGTCGCGGTGGCCGCGGTGGTCGCGGGAACGGCGCCACAGCGGTGTGGGCGAACGATGCGTATGACCGCAACCAGGACTACGACGAGGACCCCATCGATGTCAGTGCACGTGTTGTATGTGTGCTGTGTGTTGTGTGTTGTGTGTTTGCGTGTGTATTTGTGTGTTTGCGTGTGTATTTGTGTGTGTTTGCGTTTGCAAGGAGAGTACTTTGGATTACGCCCTTGTGGCACGAGTGCGTTGCTCCTTCGACTCACTCATGTGTGTGTGTGTATGTGTGTGTGTGCAGATCCCCGATGCGCCGTTCTCCGTCACGGAATCCCGCTCGAGCGCATGGGCGAACGTACGGCTGTGGAGGAGCGGAGTGAGGTGGAGGGGAAGTTGGAAGCAGAGGCGGTGCACGACACACACACACACACACACACACACACACACACACACACACACACACATGCACACACATGCACACACACACACACACACACATGCGCACAACAGTCATACGCATGAGCAGCTTCTCCCCGCTCCTTCTCAACTGCTTACGCGTCCATGTCTTGCGACAGGTGAAACCGGATGACCTCAAGGTGGAGCCACGACAACCGCTGGCAGCGTCGCTGGCACGCGCTCTCAACGACGACAATGACACCAATGGTGGTGGTGACAATCGCCACCGAGGCAGCAACAGGAGCGGCAGCGCTGTCGCTGGCGAACAGCAGCAACAGCAGCAATATGAAGAGGAGGATGAGAACACGGGCCGCAGCTTGCAAAGTAAGATGGGCGTGTGTCACACTTGAGGCTTGGGCTGGTTGTTACATTTTCACCGTCAATGCAGTTTCAATCAGCGTGCTTGTGTAGTGCTTGTGTAGTGCTTGTGTAGTGCTTGTGTAGTGCTTGTGTAGTGCTTGTGTAGTGCTTGTGTAGTGCTTGTGTAGTGCTTGTGTAGTGCTTGTGTAGTGCTTGTGTAGTGCTTGTGTAGTGCTTGTGCTTTTCCGTTGCTGTTCTTGCCTCACTGCAACTCTCCCCTTCTCCAACCATCCCCCTATCCACCTCACCAACGCACTGTCCAACCAATTTAATCGTCCAACCATCCACGTATGCACGTCAGGTCTTGAGAAGCGAGCACAGGCTGGTGCTCTTCGCAGCAATCGCGACACAACACCTGCAAGCTGGAACACGCAGGAGGTAGGCTGTCCTGCTGTCGGTCATGTTCATGGCGTGTGTGTGTGCGTGTGTGCGCGCGTGTTTATGGCGTGCTGTGTGTGTGTGTGCGCGTGGTTATGGCGTGCTCTGTGTGTGTGTGTGTGTGTGCGCGTGTTTATGGCGTGCTGTGCGCGTGTTTCTGGCGTGCTCTCTGTGTGTGTGTGTGTGTGTGTGTGTGCGTGCGTGCTTGTGGGTGCCTGCAACATTCAGCAGCTGTTGTTCTTCGCTGCTGGACCGCTGTTCTCATTTACTTTCCAATCAGCTTGCACGGCCTCACCCACCACCACCACCACCACCACCACCACCACCTGCTGTCAGATCACGCGACGTGAGCGCGAACGTCTGCTGTCCTCCACCGCCACAAAAGCGCCCAACCCAACAGCACCAGCAGCGCATCCGCACGCATTGTCATCATCGTCATCAGCAACAGCAACAACAGCAGCCGCATCCACGGGCACGTCGACACCTGCAATGGGGGGAGTGGACCGTATTTCCCCCACTGCCAGCGCGACGAGCACAGGATCAGGGGAGGGCCCCCAGTGCATGACGGTTGCGTCACCGTCGCTGCTGCGCGTCATCTTGCACTCGAACCGCCGGCCGGGACACGCGAACGTCATGTCTGAGAAGACGCCGCAGAACGAAGCAGTGGACCGCATTGCCCTCTCGGGCTGCATTCTCGACTGCAGGAACGGGTGCGCACAACTTGTGGCGGGTGTTCTTGTTGTTGATGCTGATGTTGTGACTGCTGTGTGTGCATGTATGTATGTATGTGTGTGTGTGTGTGATTAAAGTCGTGCGTGTCCTGTGCTGCTGCTACAGTCCGTGCTCTTCTGCTGCTTGTTCTTTTCCATCTCAACCACCCCTCACACCATCACCACCACCACCACCACCACCACCACCACCACCATCACCACCACCACCATCACCACCACCACCACATCCTCCTCCTCAACGCACGACAGCATCTGGTGCCTTGCGCCCGGGTCCAGCTTCCACACAACACCACCCTCCACGGGCACACACCGGGAGGAGTTTGTGCTGCCGCCGGGCATCTACGCACAGTTCCACCACGACTGCCGGCAGTGGTTTGTGAGCAGCACGCGCCCTGCGCAGGATGCAGCAACTGGGGCGGTGGCGGGCAGTGGTGGCAGTGCACCCCAGGCCCAGCTCGTTCGCTCCCAAACGGCCACGCCAGAGGAGATGCGCTTCGCTCAGGTGAGCATGCACACACCAGTCGCTGTTGTTGCCGGTGTGCGAATTTGGTTGTTGTGTTTGTTGCGTTGTGTTGTGTTTGTGTTGTGTTTGTCCACACTCCCTTGTATCTTCAAGCCGTCGTTGTCTCATCCCCCCCCCCCCTTCACCCGCCAACACGCATTGTCGCTGTGCAGATGGGCGGGCTGCGCATGATTGCTGGCGTCGACACCGCTGTCAAGACCATTATGGAATTCCTCTGCGCTCCAGTCGCCAATGGCCAGCACCCGCAGAAGGGTATGCCAGTGGTGTTGAAGAATGATGATGATGATGAGTGCAAGTGGTGGCGATGATAAATGCTGGCGATGATGCTGAGTGGAAGCGGGGGCGATGGCTCTTTGAGTCACTTGTAACAGTGTGGGCGTGTACCACGTTGAGCTTCTGGCATTTGTTCTCACCGTTCACGGTTTCGTCGTTCCTCAACGCGTTTTCAGAGCTGCACCGACGTGCGGATGACTCCATCACCGCAACTGTTGGCGTGTTGATCCGCAAACGCCTCTGCGATGCCCTCTTCCGCATTCTCACACACGGCCTCTACAAGAGGTGCGTTGCCCTGTGTGTGTGTGTGTGTGTGTGTGTGTGTGTGTGTGTGTGTGTGTTGAATGCTTCTGGACGTTGCTTGTGTTCATCTGAGCGGTTGCACCCGCCCATGCCAAGTCCACGCACACACGAGTGCGCGCCAATCCATTTTCACTACCAACCACGTCACACTCATTCCTACACACACACACACACACACACACACACACACACACACACACACACACACACACACACACACACACACATGATGCCACTGCCACTACTTTCGCGTGGCAGTCGAATGGGCGGGCTGATCAAGGTGGATGTGTGGGATCTGTTTGTGGCGGCAACCCCACGACCAGTCCCAAGCACACCCCAATCCCTCCGGCACGCGTATGCGGCCATGCGTGATCTCCAACACAACGTGGTTCGTGGATGCGTGCATTCGTTGAATTAACTGGCGAGCTGTCTTGCTCGCTTGCTTGCTCCGTCACGGCTCATGTTCATACTTTGCGTTTTTTCTCACTTTCGCTTTCACCCCTGCAGAACATGTTGAACGATAACCACGTGCGTGCGCGCTCGTTCATTTGTGCCGGTCTCAACCACAAGTTTCTCGAGAAGTGGCTGTTTGCTCTCTACCGGTGAGATAGTGGGCAGCGGGACAGAGGGAGAGAGAGAGAGGGGGGGGGGGGGAGGAGAGAGCAAGTGACGTCACACTGTTTGCGTTTGGTGAAGTTGGAATGATGGTGGCGGTGGTGAACGTTTTTGTTTTTTTTTTTCTTTGGGGGGAGGGGGCGGGGAGGGGGTTGCCTTGTTGTGGCTGAGCCATTTGTGTGTTCGCTGAACTTTGTGTGCATGTGCACGTGCCCATGTGTGTGCCGCCTTTGCCGTCGCTATCGAACGCCTCTGCTCACAATGCTACCGCGGTTGAACCTCTGCCCTATTCTATCTCTTTCACCACCACCACCACCATCATCATCATTATCATCTCCATCAGGGACAAAGCGCTGCTTGCAAAGCACTTTGAGCCCAGGAGTTTCCTGCGGCAGTGCCCCAGCATCCAATTTGAGCAGTTTGTGCTGACCCTTAACCCCCTCCTCTCTGTCCCCTTCCGCCTCCACACCGCTTTCGAGATGGAACATCGCGTCAAGCGCCAGCGCTCCGTCCGATCGTAAGTTACCTTCGCAGCAATTGCGGCGAAGGCTCTCGGGGGGGGGGGACCATGGTGGTGGTTGGAGCGGTGGCACGTGAAGTGACGGTGTACAGGTGAATATGAATGATTGCTGGTGAATGTCGTGTGCTTTCTCTGTTGTTGTTTCAAGTGCAGCATAAGTCTCACGCATGCACGCATGCGACACACACGCACGTGCACACACACACACACACACACACACACACACACACACACACACACACGCACACACGCACGCACGCAAACACACACACACACATACAGGCGCAACACTGCAAGCAACAGCACAGTAGCGCAGCAGCAGCATCAGCAGCCGCTGCCCAGCGGCAGTCACGATGGGCGGCAGGTGGCTGACTCGTTCCCGGCCGATTCGCGCGATGTCGTCACACACTTTGAGGAGCAGGCGGAGATTGACGATGCAAAGCCGACGTTTGTTCGCGCCCTCTTTGCCAACGACGTCCCAGGTGCGGGCATTTGTGTGTGTGTGTGTGTGTGTGTGTATGTATGTGTGTGTGTGTGTGTGTGTGTGTGTGTGTGTGTGTTTGGATTCGAGAATATTTGCGTTGCAATCGTTTGCACTGTCACTTGGTAAAATACTCAACCCCCCTCCCCCCCCTCCTCTTAACGCACACATGTACAGATGACGATGCGGAACTGCCATTCCAACCGGGCGACATCCTGACGTTTGAGGCGTGGCACCCAACCAACAACGAGTGGTGCTTCTGCTCATTGCACGGTCGTCGCGGGCTCGTCCCCGTCAGCTACATTGAGGTGCTGGATGAGGTTGAGGCAGCAGCGCACCAGGCCACGCAGTCGTTCTACTCTGCGCCGAGTGACGGCGACACACCCAGCGCCGCGCTCGCGTCGTCGTTGCCGCCATCAGCGACAGCACACGCGCCAGAGCCGTTCAACCCGCTCGCTGACCACGGCGCGGAGGACGCACGTGCGATGGGCATGATGCGAATGCCATGGGCGCATGAGGGCGGCGCTGTGGTGCCTGCAGACGATGACAATGGTGATGGTGGCGATGATGGTGAAGATGCTGTGGTGCGTGATAGCCAAGTTGTTGTTGGCGGTGCTGGTCAAGACGAAGAAGATGAGGATGGAGACGTTGAGGTGTAACCGGCTGCCCGTTGAGCGCGTGGACACGTTCCTGATATGCAGTGTTGTTTGTGTATGTGTGTGTATGTATGTGTGAGATAGGTGTATGTGTGTGAGATAGGTGTATGTGTGTGTGTGTGTGAGGTGTGTGTGTGTGTGTGTGTGCGTGTGTGCACTGCTGCAGTTCGTTGCTGTTCCCTTGCTTGTGCGATGATGTTGTGCCTGTTGCTCGCGCGCTTTCTTGCTCTCGTGCCCCCTCCCCCTTCTTGCCTGCTTCCCTTTGTCTGCCTACTCGACCAACTGTTACGTGACCACACCCTTGTGTTGATGGGTGCATGAGCCAGAGTTGTTGCTGCTTTTTGTCATTAGCTTGCTTGTTCCGTCTGTTGGCGCACATACAACGCATACATGCGTGCAGTGCAAATGAAGCACTCAAAGGAGGAAGAGAGTGACACACACGTGACATGATGTGATGTGAGTGTTAAATGTGTGTGATGACACCAAACAACAAAGCCATTCGAATCGCGCAAGCAAACAACGCAGCAAAACAGCAGCGATGGCTGATGATGACGATGGGAAGGTGGTGGAGTTGAGTTTGGTGGAGGGTGTGGAAGGTTATCAGGTGGATGTGCCCTTGGAGCGTCCCCCACCAGTGTACACGCGCTACTTTCCGGATCGCCGCTACCTCTGCCGTCATAAGGATGGAGCCTGCGTCGACGTCTACGCCTTCAAGCACTCCAACAGGTATGTGTATGTGTGTGTGTATGTGTATGCCTGTGTGTGTATGTATGTGTGTGTATGTGTGTGTATGTGTGTGTGTGTGTATGTGTGTGTGTGTATGTGTGTGTGTGTGTGTGTGTGTGTGTGTGTGTGTGTGTGTGTGTGTGTGTGTGACGTTGCGATTGCTGTGCCCCTATCTCTCCACGCTGCACACTCCTCACGGCTGTGCGCTCTCGGCCAGTCTCCACTTGGCGATCATAGGGGACCCCCCCCCCCCACAC
>NW_004754912.1:380861-384429 GCF_000188695.1 Salpingoeca rosetta | reverse complement strand
CACACACACATATGGACACACACACACACACACACACACACACACACACACACACACACACACATGCACACACACACACACACACACACACACACGTGCATATGTCCTTCTTTGCTCGTGTTCATTGTGCTCACGCTTGCCCGCCGCCATGCACCGACTTGCTTTCCATGCGTCAACAGCCGTTTGGGGACGGGTATGTAGCACTGCTCACAATGCGGCACTCTGAATCAGCCAAGGCAACCGACCACCTGTGCACAGAGGGCGAGTACACGACAGCGCAGCAGCAGCAGCAGCAGCAGCAGCAGCAGCAGCAGGGGGACGAACAGGCCACCAAGAAGAGCAAGACCAGCGAACCAGAACAAGAGCACCAACAACCACCAACGACAAGCAGCAGTGGTAACATGCCGACACAAGCGCTACCAGCAGCAGCAGGACAAGGCCAGGGGCTGTAGCAGTGTGCAGCGTACATGATATGGCTGTGTTTACTCGTTTGTTGTAGACTGTTGGATTGGTGAGAGAGTGAGGAGATGGAAGAAGAAGACGAGTGTGGTGGCATGGTACTGAAGTGTGTGCTTCTATTGCGACGTGGCGCGATAATAGACCCAACCTACACCATCGTCAGCTACTCGGTGCCGCCATGATAAGCATGGGAGAGAGAGAGAATGGGGGGGGGGATGGGACAGGAGGCACCGTCACAAACGCAACCAGCACATGCGAGGCGGATATGTCATCAATCAGATACAACAACCAAAGCACGTGCACAGGACAGTGGAGGACACAGCCCAACCAGCAAGAAGGTGGAGAGTGGGGGAGCGAGAAGAGAAGACACCAAACGTAGGTGAGGCAGGCAATGTGGTCACAGGATATGTGCTTGATTTGATGAAAGCGGGTTGGTTAGAATGGGGAAACGTGTGGTGGTGGTGGTGGGCGGAGAGCGCCGTGAACATGCGCGTAGGCACACGTGCGCATGAAGAAACTACAAACAGCACGTCCGAAACACGGCAAAACAAGGAATGATTAAGCTGGCGCTAGTCGTTGTACTCGGATGATGATTGATGTCTCGAGTGAATGACATCAAACCACATCACATCACATCAGACCATCACTGCTTGGCGGCGCGCGTAGAGGCATCGCTCTTCATGATGAAGTTGAGCAGGTCAATGCGCGTCACAATCGAGTGAATCTTCTCCTTGCTGGCATCTGCCTCGTCTGCCGCCATCACCAGCACAAACGGCTCCTTGTCGAGGAGGCGGGAGACGCGGCCGAGGGTGGCGGTGGTGGGCACCTGCTTGAACGACTTGTACAGCACCTTGGACACAGGGTCGTCCTTTGTCACGCGCTTCTTCACAAGCATCGACATGAGGTTGCCCTCCGTCATCATCCCAAGCACTTGCCTGTTGCAATGCACGATGGGGGATTTGGGGGCAGGGGGGAGTGGGTTAAGGTGTTAACGTTTAACGTCATGTTTGGATGGGGTGGCAACGAAACCGTCCATGCGTGGTCAAAACAGAAACGGAGTGAGAAAGATTCATGAACAAGCGCACGTCTCGCCTGTTGCCTTCATCTCCACCACTTGCTGTCACTCTCCCTCACACACACACACACACACACGCACACACACACACACACACACACACACACACACACACACACGCACACACGCATACACACACTTCCACGGACCACCGCCCTTGCCGAGTGTGTGCAACGCACCCTGTCTCGCTGACGACGGGCATCTGGTCAAAGCCCTCGCGGTGGAGGATCTCAATGGTCTCGCCGCACGTCACCGTCGGCAGCAGCGTCATCGGAAACTTCTGCGGCAGCGCCGTCACAGAGAGCGACGTCCACCTGAACACCATCACCAACGGCAATAGCAGCAGGCGGGTGGAAAGAGACAGCAGATGGCGGTGAGGAACGTTGATCGGGGGCAGACACACGGCAGAGATGGCAGTGGCAGTTGTTATGAGGGGGGAGGGACAGCAAAGATGGAGACAGCAGCAAGCAAGATGCGTTCACGACGACGCATTAACAACAGCAGCAACAACAGCAGCAACAACAGCAGCAGCATCAGCAGCAACAGCAACAGCAGCAGCAACAAATCACACCACAATAGCACTGACCAGTCCTCCTCTGTTGGGACCTGCTCGTCGGGCGGCTGCTCAATAAACTGGTGCTGGTACATCCACTCGTCCGAGAGGAACTTGGTCATGTAGTTGCGCACCGAGTCTGGGAGCATCACGACGCAGCGCTGGCCCTTCTTGAGGGAGCGCGCAGCCTCGACGGCGGCCCACATGGCGGTGCCAGAGGACCCGCCGCACAGCAGACCCTCGCTGCGGATCAGCCGGCGCGACATGCGGAACGCCTCCCGGTCACGCGTCTTCACCCACTTGTCAATCACATTCCGGTCAAGCACGCGCGGGATAAAGTCGTACCCAATGCCCTCAACCTGGTGCGGGAGCGTGTGCGGGTGTGGTGAGGTGCGCAGGGGCGAGGTGCAGTGGCGATGATGGTGGTGGTGGTACCGATGGTGGTGGGAAGAAGAGCAAAGGAGACACAACTGCATGCGGAAGATACAAGCACAGGAAGATGGAGGCGGGACAAACTGCAGCAGCACGAACACGAGCCAAGCACCACATAGCACCACAGGATGGTGTTGTACACCGCACCTGGTAGCCGGTGACGTCTGTCTTGTTGAGCTCCTCTGGCTGGGCGAGGATGGAGCCCTCGGGGTCGACGCCAACAATCTGGATGCCAGGCACCTTCTCCTTCAACTTGCGCGCAATGCCCGAAATCGTACCGCCCGTGCCAGCGCCAGCAACAAGCATGTCAATCTTGCCTGCACAACGAAGGGGGGGGGAGAAGCAAGAGGAAGAGCAAGAGGAAGGGGAGGAGGAAGAGGTGTTGAGCGTACGTGGTCACAAGATTGGCTGTACAGCAAGTGATGCCGTGACTGAGGCTGCCACCGCAAGCAGCATCAGATACGGCAACAACAGTACCAACAGCAGCAGCAGCAGCAGCAGCAGCAGCAGCAGCAGCAGCAGAACAGTGGTGACGCACCGTCGCACGCCTCGAGGATCTCCTCTGCAGTGCCGTCGTAGTGGGCGAGCGGGTTGCCCGGGTTGGAGTACTGGTCAAGGATGATCGAGTTGGGAATCTCCTTGTTCAGCCGGTTCGCAACGCCAATGTGCGACTCTGAGCAGAGGAAACAAGGCAGACGGTGGGTCGTTGGAATTGGTGGATTGGTGTGAAGGGTCAGGCGTGGCATAGGACTGGATGTGTGGGGAGAGAGCAGAGCAGAATATAGAGGGAGTTGGGTAGCAACCGGCACAAGAGTGCACACAGACAGGCACACAGACACGCAGACAGACACACACAGACACACACAAACAGGCAGGCAGACACACACGAGCGCGGACGCACCAGGGGAGTCAAAGGCGGCCTCTGTTGGGGTGCGGATGATCTCGGCACCGAGGGCACGCAGCACGTCGACCTTCTCCTGGCTCATCTTTTTCAGGCATCACAATGATGCAGCGGTAGCCCTTCACAGCAGCAGCAGCGCAAGCCCATG
>NW_004754912.1:352105-380761 GCF_000188695.1 Salpingoeca rosetta | reverse complement strand
GTGCGCAATCAAGGGACGGTGGACACACACGCAGACACACACACGTAAACACACACACACATACACACAAACAAACAAACAAACAAACACGCACATACACACACAAACAAACAAACAAACAAACAAACAAACAAACAAACGCACTCATACACGTGCAGACACACACATTGCCACAAAGCCAGGCTGGCATACCGGTGTTGCCGGATGTTGGCTCAATGATGACGCTGCCTGGCTTGAGGCGGCCATCGCGCTCCGCATCCTCGACCATGCGGCGAGCAATGCGATCCTTCACAGAGCCGCCAGAGTTGAAGAACTCGCACTTGGCCACTGTTCCCCATCACAAGCAACACGTGCGTGGTTTGCCATGCACACGTGAGACTGCGCTGCAGTGCCAGCAGCGCAAGCAGTGCAAGTAGACGAGCCAGGCAAGCAAACAGTGACAGCAAGCAAACAGGTACAGCCACATTGGAACACGGCGTGTGTGCGCGCAGACTTACGAAGCTCGCACTCGAGGCCTTCCTCCTCAGCGATCTTGTTGATGCGCACAAGAGGCGTGTTGCCTGCAGCCAGGATTGTGGTGGGTGCCCACGTGCAGAGCCATGTCACAACGTGAGCGTGTGTGTGTGTGAGTGTGTGTGTGCGGACGTGTGTGAGTGTGAGTGGTTGGCAACAAGGCAAGGAGGACACGCCACAACGCTGTCAAAGCAACACCAGACACCGTCCAGCACGCCACGTGGTGGCACGTTTCAGCAGCGCACCGATGTTGTGGAGGATGTTGGGCAGGATCTTTGGCTTGAGCTCCTGGCGAGCATGGGGACCAGAGGGATCATCCCTGCAAGCAAACGAGCGAGCAGCGAAGCGGACGTGAGCACCCCCACACTGGCTCAACCATCACGGCGAAGGAAACAAGGCAAAGAAGAACAACAACAACAAGAAGAAGACGAGGCGCACATGTCGATTGTGCAATCGCTCTCCAATTAGTCAAACAGGCCACATGGTCTCGCTTTCTGCGCGCACACACCATCACGCCCACAGCCATCATGGTGCACACCTGGAGAAGTGGTGGTGGGGATCGGGCTCTGTGTTGCCAGCTCGTAGGTGCACCTGGATGGACCAAACTCCATGACGACTGCTTTGCTGGTTGCTGGTTGTGGTGGCGGTGGAGCGAAGACAACAAGACGATGAAAGGAAGGAAGCAGAGGTGGCGCGATATTGGCACAAACAGGAACAGAAGCGAGGGAAAAAAGGCACGTGGTGGATAGGATGGAGAGGCCTTCAGAGTGCGCACTTTGTGTGGGGAATTGCCAGGGAGCGACGAAACATACACTGCACACGGGAAACATACGCAAACCACCACTGCAAGAAGAAGAGAAGAAGAGAAGAGACAAGCGAGAGGATGATGATGGCTGGTGTGACCCGTGTTGCTGGCCGGCGGTGGCTTTCTGCCGCTGCTGCCGCAACAGCCACGGCTGCTGAGACCCGCGTCACCACGCTCAACAACGGCTTCCGTGTCGTCACAGAGCAGGTGTGCTTTCTGGTGCAGTGAAAAGTGTGTGTGTTGGGAGGGGGGGGGGAGCTTGCAGTGAAGTGTGAAAGGTGGTGTGGTGTGAAGGGTGGTGTGGTTGCGGAGTGTTGCATCGTCGGGGGGACAATGAGTGACACTGGCTCACGCCCGCCTGCATGTCCGCACACACTGCATTGGCCTTTGCGAATTGTGTTTGGTTGGACGTGTGTAGACGCCGCACCAGACGGCCACGATTGGCGTGCATGTGGATGCTGGCAGCCGCTTCGAGACGGCCCAGAACAACGGGTAAGGCAGTTGTGTGTGTGGGTGGGTGAGTGTGTGTGTGTGTGAGTGAGTGAGTGTTAGGATGTGTGTGTGTGCGTGTGTGTGAGTGAGTGAGTGAGTGTTAGGATGTGTGTGTGTGTGTGTGTGTGTGAGGGTGAGGGTGTGTTTGGGTGTGTGTGGGTGTGTGTGTGAACTCTCAAAAGGGACAGTGTTGGCTGACATTCGCCTCCCTCCTCCTTTTCTGACAGTACTGCCCACTTCCTTGAGCACATGGCCTTCAAGGGCACCAACAAGCGCACCCAGCAGGAGATTGACTCTCAGGTATGACGTGTGCTTTTGCATGTGTGCAGCTTGTGTTTGATGCTGTATCTCTCCTCGCTTGGTCACACCACTTCTCACAACACACACACACACACACACACACACACACGCACACACACACACACACACACACACACACACACATCCAGGCTGAGCAGCGTGGCATGCGCCTCGATGCATACACATCCAGAGAATCCACCGTTTACATGGGTGCGTGTGTGCTGCATCAATATGCGTGTTTGCACACGTATGTGTGGGATGGTGGGGTGGTGTAAAGGAGAGAACTCGCTCACTTGCTTGGTTGCACCACGTGTGTCCTCACACTCGCCGTCGCCCTAATGCCTGTTCAAACCATTGCTTCAGCGCGGTGCTTCTCCGACGACACGGACTTTGCCGTGGACCTGCTCGGTGATATCCTCACCAACGCCAAGTACGACGCAGGAAAGGTACGCTCGTGTGCCGGATGCACCTGTCAGTGAAACTTGCGCATGAGGCATATGGAACCCCTCCACAACACAGCACACACATGCACACACGCACACACGCACACGCACACACTTGGCTTACTGCATCTCACTTGTTGCTTGCTGCACATGTTGTGTGCGGGCTTTTGTGTGCAGGTTGAGGCTGAGCGTGGCGTGATTCTGCGCGAGAACCAGGAGGTCAACTCCATCCCCGAGGAGGTGGTCATGGACTATCTCCACGCCACCGCCTTCCAGGTCTGTCAGTCGCACAGCCATTAGCGCGGTGGTGGTGAGTGGGCAAAAAGTGGTCAGTGTAACCGTTCCACAGCGGCTGCTGTAGCTGTGCATCTTTGATTTGTGTTGCTCACACGACGAATTGCTTGTCTGTGCTGCTGTGCTGTGCAGAACTCCCCACTCGGCTACACCATCCTCGGCCCCGAGGAGAACATCAAGTCAGTCAAGTCAACACACGGTCGTGTGCCGTCATGCAACATGAGAACACACACACACACCGCACACACAATGAAGCAAAACATTGTGCTGTCTTGCCACAACCACCCCTCTACACTCACCACCCCTCCTTTCCAAAACATGATGCTCACGCCACGCACGCATCCCGCCACTGCAGGTCCATCTCGCGCGAGGACCTGATCAAGTACGTGGAGACGTACTACACGGGCCCGCGCATGGTGCTGGTTGGCACGGGCGGCGTCGACCACGACCAGCTCGTTGCTGCCGCTGAGAAGGCGTTTGGCGGCCTCTCTGCCGACGACAAGGCCCCCGCCGTCACCACATCCGACTTCCACGGCTCCGAGGTGCGTTGTATTCGTGTGTGAATGTGTTTGTGTGAGTATGTGCATGTGTGTTTGTATGTGCATGTGTGTTTGTGTGTGTATTTTGTGTGTGTGTGAGTGAGTGTGAGTGAGTGTTTGTGTGTGTGTGTACCTGTGTGAATGTGTGGCTGATGCAACAATTCATCCCAGGTCATCGTGCATCACCTACATTGCCCACCACGTCCCTAACCGATACGTGTGTGTGTGCAGCTGCGCTTCCGCGATGACAGCGAGCAGACGGCCAAGTTTGCGATTGCCGTTGAGGGCGTCAGCTGGAGCGACCCCGACTTCTACTCCATGCTCGTCGGCTCATCCGTACGTTGGGCAGATGTCATGGAGATTCTTCTGCGTGTTACTGCTGCTGTCACTGCTGCTGTCGTGCTTACTACAGCCTCCTTGCTTGCTTCCACGTGTCTTTGCAAGCGGATGAGTTTTGCCACCTCACACATCCTGTCCTCCTTCCTATCACACACGAGCACTCACCCTCACTCTCCTCATCCATCGTGACGATGCAAAACACCACCAACACCACCAACACTACCAACACTACCCATGTGTGTGTGTGTGTGCGTGTGTGCGTGTGTGCACAGCTTGTTGGCAGCTGGGACCGCAACTTTGGCGGCTCGGCCAACCTGTCGTCCCCGCTTGCCCGCCTCGCTGCGGAGCACTCGCTGGCCCACAACTACATGTCGTTCCAGACGTCGTACACGGACACGGGCCTGTGGGGCTGCTACGCGGTCACGGACTACGACAAGATTGAGGACTTTGCCTACGCCCTCACCCAGGAGTGGCTGCGCCTGGCCAACGTATGTTATGTGCTGCTGGCTGGAAGGCGTGACCAGGGGGTTGATGGGTTGATGTGGCGCAGGCTTGCTTGGAAGCAACGAGTCGCGTGTGACCCGCAATGTTCCCGTCTGTGTTCCTTTCTGTGTTGTCTTCTCTTTCATAACTTCTGTCTGCAATGGATGTTCTGTTCTCCACATACCGCTCGTCCGTGCCGCGGTGTTCAGGGCGCGACGGATGCCGAGGTTGAGCGCGTGAAGCGCCAGCTCAAGTCCCAGCTCATCTTCTCCGTCGACAGTACGTAACACACACACAGTGCCGATGTGTTGTTTTTGTTCCTTGCTGCTGTCATTGGGTGCATTGTCACTTGTGTGGTCACGGTATGGCCACTGCATTGTGACACTGTTTGACCACCACGACCACCGCAGAACGTGTTCTCCCACGTGAATAACATCACCTCTTTCGTCGCTTTCTCCCCATCCCCTCCAATAAACAGGTGCACAGGCGGCCAACGATGAGATTGGACGGCAGATTCTGACCCTGGGCCGCCGCGTCCCTGCTGCCGAGATCAACGCCCTCCTCGACGTGAGCAGCCCTCAGTACACGCTGCTGCATGTTGTTGTTTAAGTTGTTGTTTGTTTCAGTTGTTGTTTAAGTTGTTGTTGTTGCTGTTGCTGATGATGATGGTGGCGACGGTGGTCACACACACACACGCACACACACACGCACACGCACACGCACACGCACACACGCACACATACACACATTGTCTTCGCTTTTCTGTTGACCCAAATCATTTCCGCTCCCCTTCCCCTTCCCTCTACCCCCTCTTCTTTTTTTTGGTTTTACAGTCTGTGAGCTCGTCGACTGTGCGGTCTGCGATGGACAAGTACGTGTACGACCGCTGCCCGGCCGTCGCCGCCATTGGACCCGTCGAGCAGCTCCCAGACTACAACCGCCTCCGCAGCAACCTCGTCTGGCTCCGCACTTGAGCATACGCCAACACACTTCATCCAACCAACCAACCGTCCAGCCAACCAACCAACCAACAAAGACCTTTGGATCATCCCCCTTCCTGCTCCCAAACAACCCTTGCATCCTGCAGCCAAGCTTGTCCCTTCAGCATCCCCTGTTGTGTGCATGACAATCACACCAAGTGTTCACCGCCACCACTAGCAGCAGCCACAAAAGCCATAGTCAAGTGTGTTAGGTTGTCCCATCACTGATTGGAGACGTTGTTGCATTTGCGTGACTGGGTGGACGTTCGCTTGCTGTGTTCTTGGTCTTGTCGCTTGCTTGCTTGCTTGTGTGTTTGTGTGTGTATGTGTGTGTGTGTGTGTGTGTGTGTGCCCGCTTGGCCTGTGAGTGAATGTTATGCTTGATCTCCCTGTCGTGCGTGCTTTGTGCATTGTGTGAATTATACAAACAACAGGTCACGCAATCATGAAGGCATGAAGAGAGTGGTTTACTGGTTGGATGGGGAGCGAATCATACAGAATGGTCAAGAGACAGAACAGGAACGACAAACAGCCACACCCCTCTACGTACACGCATTGACACCCTTCCAAAACAAAGAGGGGCAAAATACATACTTGGCGTCAACAAAGTGCACACACATGCTTGGCAGAGGACCAGCACAACACCGAGAGAAGGCACGTCACAAAGCACCACATGGCTTGCTGTCATGCCAAGAAACGAATGACTGCAGTTGGGACGTTGATCACACGCCATATGACAGCGTGAGGGCTGCACGGCCTCAGCGTTCGCCACAGATCAGCAAAAGCCAAGCGGAAGAGGCAGCACAGTGACGTGAACGCTTGAACAGGTACCACAAAACAAAGAAAGGGAACAGGCGAGCTTATTCAAAACAGGGGAAAAAAAACAAAGAAAAGGCGACGACAACGAAAGCTGCACAGAGACGAGGGGCGTCAGCGAACCCCACTGCCTCTGCCTCTGTCTCTCTCACTCCCACTCACGCACTTGCCCGCGCGGCCATCAATGCACGCAAAGCAACACACACGCACACGCACACACACACACACACGCACACACACACACTATGGGAAGGTACGCATGTCAACTTGGCCTGTGAGTGAATGTTATGCTTGATCTCCCTGTCGTGCGTGCTTTGTGCATTGTGTGAATTATACAAACAACAGGTCACGCAATCATGAAGGCATGAAGAGAGTGGTTTACTGGTTGGATGGGGAGCGAATCATACAGAATGGTCAAGAGACAGAACAGGAACGACAAACAGCCACACCCCTCTACGTACACGCATTGACACCCTTCCAAAACAAAGAGGGGCAAAATACATACTTGGCGTCAACAAAGTGCACACACATGCTTGGCAGAGGACCAGCACAACACCGAGAGAAGGCACGTCACAAAGCACCACATGGCTTGCTGTCATGCCAAGAAACGAATGACTGCAGTTGGGACGTTGATCACACGCCATATGACAGCGTGAGGGCTGCACGGCCTCAGCGTTCGCCACAGATCAGCAAAAGCCAAGCGGAAGAGGCAGCACAGTGACGTGAACGCTTGAACAGGTACCACAAAACAAAGAAAGGGAACAGGCGAGCTTATTCAAAACGGGGAAAAAACAAAGAAAAGGCGACGACAACGAAAGCTGCACAGAGACGAGGGGCGTCAGCGAACCCCACTGCCTCTGCCTCTTGTCTCTCTCACTCCCACTCACGCACTTGCCCGCGCGGCCATCAATGCACGCAAAGCAACACACACGCACACGCACACACACACACACACGCACACACACACACACACGCACACACACACACACACAACCTTGACGTAAATCAAATAAAGAAGGAATCAAAAAAATGAAAGCTATGTCAACAAAAGGAAGCTTACAACGAACAGAACCAAAGAAGCAGGAGTGGTATGAGCCAAAACATCGGTGACATGCCATCAACACCACCATCATGACTCGCGCACCTGTGGTGGATGGTCCATTGCACACCGGCCAACCCAACGACGGGAGGTTAAACGCATTCACACGCACCCACACAATCAACATGCAGATACAAACACCCAAACATACACATCAACACAGACGTACGAGACATGCACGCACGCACACAATCCCACAAGAAAGACACGAACATGCACACCACGACGTTGTCAGTTAGAGGTTCATTTCGTCAAGGATTCTGGTGCAGATCTCTGCATATGTCTCGAGGTCACCACGCTGGCGCTGCATGTGCACGCCATGCATGCTCAGGCCAGCAATCTTCACCACCTCTGCCTCCAGCCGCACACCACCGCTGCGGCACACCACACCCATGTCCGTGCCAGAGCTCGCCCAGAAGGGCATGTCGAGTGCACGCAGGGCGCGCTGCAGCTGCTCGAAGATCTCCAGCGGCGAGCGGGCGGAAACCATGCGTCTGTTGAGGGGATAGCGAATCGTCTGGATGTTGCTCGGGTCCGGCTCTCGGGATGATGGCGGTGCGAGCGACGAGGTCGATGCCTGCCGCTCCCCAGATCGCCGCCGCGTGCTGCCGGAACGCACGCGCGTGTGTGTGGAGGAGGAGGGCCTGCTATGCGACGGGTGCACGCCCTTGTGGATGTCGGGCAGGAGGTCTTTGGCGCTGCCCTGTGTGCTACCCTGTGTGCTGCTTGCATGCGACCCACGCAAGGACCGGCGCGAAACGCTTGAGCGGCGGCGCGTCGTCGACATCGCCGCAGTCAGATCAATCTCTTCCGTCTTTGTTGCGGTCATGTGCCCGTTGCCGTGGATGTTCCCGTTGGTGGCGGTGCTAGCAGACTGCTGGCCTTCATCTTGGGTGCGTCGCAGAGACTTGAGCACCGCTGCTCTGTTGGTCGCATGCAGCGTTGCGCGCCGCCCAGCGTTCGCGCGCCCTTGCTGCGATTGCTGCTGTTGCTGTTGCTGTTGCACTGCACGCGTCGGCACATCGGCACCTGCAGCGTGCTGTCGGGCGGGGGTGCACGTGTCGTTTGCGTGCAGTGTGTCATCCAAGTTGAGTGAGTTCCTGCTCAGCATCCGCGACGACAGCGTGCGGCGCCGTCCGTGTGTGCGTGTCGCCTCTTCGACCAGCGCCACGTCATCCGCGGGCTCCACGTCCACCTCCTCCAACACGGGCGGCTGGTCCGTTGACGCCTTGCGCATGGAGTGGCGGCGCCGGCTCACCGTGTCTGTGGAGCTCCGTGACCGATGGAAGGACCGCTGCGGGGTTGTCGTGCACGAGGCGCCACCAGAGGACAGCGTGCCGTTGCTCGATGTGCGCGACATGGGTGAGTTGCCCACGGCTGGTGGCGGCGCAGTTGTGATGACCTGTGGCACGCCGCTGCCATTACCGCTGCTGCCGTTGACAGTCGTGGTGGCGGTACCCGTGGCGGGCACGGGGCTGCCTGTCTTGTCATCGCGGGTTGGGGCGACGGGTGAGCGCGCCCCGCGTGTGCGCGAGTGCTTTGGACGCGGCGGGCGCAGACCAGAGAGCGATTGCCGTCGGCCCGTCCCTGCAAACCGCCCTGCAGCGCCTGCTGTTGCGCTCGCGTTTGCGTTGGCAGCATTGGGTCCGTTGCCATGCGTGCTCTGCTGGCGGCCGTGACGCGACGATGACGTTGAAGACGACGGTGGTGCCGCCGCTGTGTTGAGGGTGGAGAGGTTGACCTCTGTCATGGCGCGGGTGAGGCGGCCGCTGCCCTTCCGGCTGCCGGCGCTGGCAGAGGATCCGCGGGGCTTGAGGTGCCCAGTCCGCTCCAGCCGCACGGCGAGCAGGTGGTAGCACGCGTACGGCGGGTTGCAGCACTGGCCCTCAATCGACTCGAGCACCTCCTCCCGGTCGTGGCCAAGCTGTAGTGGTTCCAATTGGAGTTGGGGGGGAGGGGGAGGGGGATAGAAGGGGAGTGGGAGTGGGAAAACGGAGTTAGCAATGTGCGTGTGTATGTGTGCGTGCGTGCGTGTGTGCGTGCATGCGTGCGTGCGTGCGTGTGTGTGTGTGTGTGTGTGTGTGTGTGTGTGTGTGTGTGTGTGTGTGTGTGTGTACAAGCGCATGGCGTGGGCAGTGCACGAGGCAATGCAACAGATAACACGTGCTGTATACACACGCGCACACATGTGAGGGATGCCATGTGTGCACGACATGTGAGCGTACCGTGACCATGTAGTCGACAATTTCGTTGTTGATGTTCAGTTTCCTGCCGTTGGGGCCGGGGTCGGCGGCAATGGGACCGTCGCCTGCAGTGAAGCGGTTGGAAGAACCAAGTGGTGGTGACGATGAGATGGTGATGAGATGGTAATGAATGGGATGATGAAAAAAAAAGGGGGGGGGGAGGTCAGGGGAAAAGCTATGATGGTGTGATTGTGATCACGCAAACGCGCTGTCTCCCACACATTTGCACATGTGCATGCGCAACACGGCGACAAGAGCAGACGCGTGAAGTCAAAGGACTTGCTTGCGCCGCACCTTGAGCGAGCCAGGGGTGGTTACGGAGATCGTCCATGGAGATTCTGTCCTTGGGCTTGGCCACAAGCAGCTTGCACAACAGGTCTTTGCACTCTGCAGTGGTGGACGGGATGGGGTGCCATCGAGTGAGTGTGAGTGCGTTGAAACACGTGTGTTGAGGAATGTGAATCATGGGAAGAGAAAGCAAAACTGAAATGAACCCAGTCTGCAATGCATGCGTGCACGCAGACACAGGACAAACACGTACGACCACCCAAGCAATTGTAGCCCAGACGCACCTTCTGAGATCTTGTCTGGGATGGTGTACTGCTGGTCGAGGATCATGGCGTGGAGGGTGGTCACGTTGTGGCTTGAGAAGGGAAGCTTGCCCGTCAGCATCGCATACATGTTCACCCCGCTGTTTGGTCGATGCAAGTGGAAGCAGGCGCATGGCGTGAGGGTGAGTGAGGATTGATTTTGGTTTTGGTTTTGTGTGTGTGTGTGTGGGGGGGGGGAGCAGACACAAAATTGCAACCAAACACACCCACGACAACAGCAACAACAGCAGCAGCCACACCCACCCGCCACAAACACAAACACTGTAGAAACGCTGCGCTGTAACTGACATGCTCCAGATGTCGACGGGTTTGCCGTATTGCTTGCCGCCCAGGAGTTCAGGCGCGGTGTACGCCGGGGAGCCGCACATGGTCTCCAGCGTGGTCTTGTCGCGAATGGAGTTGCTGAGACCAAAGTCAACGAGCTTGAGATTGAGGTTGTGGTCGAGGAGGAGGTTCTCAGTCTTGAGGTCACGGTGGACAATGTCGGCCTTGTGCAGGTGGTCGATGGCCTGCACCATCTGCCGACAGTACTTGCGCACCTGTAGTCACGCGAATGTGTGTGTTTGTTTTGTAGGGAGGAGGAAGAGGAAGATGAAGAGGGAGAGCGAGAGGAAGAGTAAGAGGGAGAGAGCGGGAGAGGAAGCAGAAGACGAAGAACAAGAGGAGAAAAGCACAGGAACGACAATGATTGGAGGGAACAAACGGGCAAGAGAAACAAGAGTGTGTGGCGGACAAGTGAGCAGCAGCACCCAAAACATGGACATGGATGCAAAGGGATGCTGCGGTGCGACAGACTGCCACGACCAGCAACATCACCAGCACATGTACAGCCAGGGGGGGTTGGAAGCAGCCCCCTCAGCAGAACTTCTGACTGCCATGCCCACACTCCCAGCACTACCGACTCAGTGCGCCAGTGGCAAGACAATCTGCCACGACGCACCTCCTTCTCGCTGAGGGATCCGTGGGCCACAATGTAGTCGAGCACCTCGCCCCCGGTCGCAAGCTCCATCACCAGGCAGTACAGGTCCTCTGCAGGCAGTTATGAAAGAGGGGGGGGGGGAGGTCGTGTTTGGCGGGTGGATAGGTAGGCAACAGTCGTATTGGTAGTGGTAGAAATGGTGAGTGAGGAGGGAGGGAGGGAGTGTTGGCGTTTGATACAACATGCGTGTGTGCAACTCATACACACACAGCATAGCACACATCCCCACACACGCAGCATATCACACACACACACACACAGAGCATACCACACCTCCACACACACACACACACACACACACACACACAGACAGAGCGGCACGCACCAGTCTCGATGATTTCGTAGAGTTTGATGATGTGCGGGTGGTGGAGCTGGCGCATAAGGGCGCCCTCGCGGTGGAGGTTGTCGCGCACATAGTCTGCCGTGATGTTGTCCTTGAAGATGATCTTGATCGCAACGGAGATGCCTGGCCACCCAGATATGCGAGAGACGGAGCAATGGAAAGAGAGGGAGGGGTGAGCGGTGGTGAGAGACGAGCAGGGAACGGCGAAGACCTCAAAACAAGGCCACGCAACATAAAACTGTACAGCATACAAGTCCAAAACAACCACAATCACAGCCACAACCACAACTACAACCACCGCCACAACCACAGCCACAGGTTACAACTACAATCACCACCACAACCACCACAACCGCAATGGAAATCAAGGACCAAAGCAACGGACCTGATATTCTGTGCACGGCCTGCTTGACTTTGGCAAAGGCGCCCTCGCCAAGCGTCTTCTTGAGCTCATAGTCGGGGAGAGAAGCATGCAGGTCAATGGGTTTCTTGGGCACGGGCGCAATGGTCGGGTCAGGGTCATCCGTGTGCAGCCGCTTCATAATCGGATCATCGTCGTCCTCAGCGTTGTTGTTTGTGTTGGCAGCGTTGCCGTTGATGCCGTTGGTGGTGGTGAGGGTGTCAGTGTTGCTGCTGCTGCTGTTGTCATTGGTGCCTGTCTGCCCGGGAACTGGCGACGAACTGAACAAGCCAATCTCATCGTCATAGTCATCGTCACCGCCATCACGGGACTGCCTGTCCAGCAGCGTGCCGAATCCAAACACGAGCGACCCATCAGACAGCTCATCAGCAGCCGCCCCTTTCGTGTTCGCGCCAACGTGGTTGCCGTTGCTGGAACCGTTTGCGTGGGCGGTGGTGGCAGCGTTGCGGTCGCTGCCCATATCGTAGCTGCGTCTGCTGCTGCTGTTTGGTTGCGCACGTGCGTTTGTTGCGTTGGACAAGGACCGCGCACGAGCACTCCTCGCCCGTGCGCGCATGTGCGGGTCTGTGGAGCTGTCTCGCCGCGTGCCATTGCCGGTGCCGTTGGCGGCGCTGCTGTCTGACAAGAGGAAGACGTTGCTGCTGCCTGATGTGGACGGGATGCGCCGGCGACCGCCCATGCTGCCGACACGCGCGCGTGGCGAAGGCGACTGCGTTCCGTGCATGCGCAGCGCCGTGGTGTTTGGTGGGGCGCCATCTGGCGGGATGGGGGAGCGGGAGGGGCTGTAGTCGAAGGCGTCGCCGTTGTTGTCGTTGTCATCGCCGCTGTCGTCGTCTTCGTCGTCGCCGCCGCCGAGGGTGAAGCTGATTGGCGGCTGCGGCTGGCGCTGTGCGGACATGGCGGAGGGGCTGCTGCTGGCGGTGGTGTTGGCGGTGTGGTCGGGCGATGTTTTGGATGAGAGGCGCGGGCGGCGGCGGAAGGAGCCCGAGCGGGCGCTGGGCGGTTTGGAGGGCAGCAGCGAGTTGACGCTGTTGCCGCGGGCCGGCGTGACAGACATGGACGCGGTGGATGTGGTGGTTGAGGAGGTGGCTGTTGGCGGGTTTGTCAGGCTGCGCGGCTGCTGGTCTGCAACCGGGGTTGAGGCGAGCGCAGTGTCGCTTCCCCTGTGGGCGCCTGCACTGCTGCCGCGCCTGTGCAGTTGATGATGATGGTGGTGGTGTGATTGGGATGCCGGCGGAGGCGTGGGTTTCTGTGGAGATGACATGAGGCCTTGGTGAAGCCGCGCACTGGTCGGGAGCAGCTTCTCGTCCTCTGTGTTGCCAGTGTGCGTCACCGTCATAGCAAGGGCGAGGAGGGCTGTGTGTGTTTAGGGGGGGGGGATGGGATGAAACGGAAGGAGGGCGAAGCCAGAAGGGAGAAAGCGGCTTGGTTGGATGGAACACACGCGTGTCTGCTCTTGCAGAAGGAAAAGGCTGTTGTGGCAGTGCAACAGGGAAAAAGGAAGAAGAGGGGGTGAAGTGAGGAGAGCACGGCGATATGAAGCCGGCCGGCTCACTTGTGCGAACGACACGCGCGCAAGTCAATGTTCAATCCATCCGAGAGTGGCGGCGCTGGTGGATATTGGGGGGGGGGGGAGATGAGAAGGTGAACAAGGGTTCAAAGAAGGAAAGAACAGAGAAATAAGGAGGTGATGAAGGGGAGAGGGACACCGCCGTTGGGAGAGATGGCGGTGGGGACGTGGAAGATGGCCTAAAGTGTGCAAAACGAAAGGGCTGGATGACGTCGGGTGACGAGGGCAATACGAGGAGGGGGCCTGCGGCGGAGAAGGCGATTTACAGTGGTTGGTTGAGGGTGTGGATGTGTGTTGTTGTTGGTGTGTTGTTGTTGGTGTTGTTGTTGGTGGTGTTGTTGGTTGTCGATCAGAGCGGGAAGATGGTCAAGGGCTCGCAGGCCACAAACAGGATGGGTCAGGTTGCACGCGGTGCCACCAGGTTCACACACCATAAGCGAGGCACAGAGGGAGAGTGTTGGGAGAGTGGGGGGGGGGGACAACAACAACACAACAACACAAAGGCACCAAAAAGCACAGAACGAAAGAAGAAGGAAAGAGGCAATGATTTTGCTGGTGGTGGTGTGATGCGATGGTGGTGGTGATCGATGGATGGATGGAAGGGGTGCACGACTTACTCTCTCTGTCGTCTTCGTGGCGGGGAGAGAAAGGCAGACAGAGAGCTACTGGCTGTGCGTGTGTGATTGGGCGGTGTGTGATGCTTGCTTTTGCTTCTGCTCTGCGGTTGTTGGTTGGTTGGTTGGTTGGTCTCTTGTCTCGTGGCAGGTGTGTGTGTGTGTGTGCGGGCCAACAAGCAGCAGCACATGCAAAACGAAGGGCAACAGGCAACGTAGCAAGAAGCGAGATGAAAACAAAAAGGAAGAGGGGAAACGAAGAAGAGAAGAAGAAAGGGGCGTGCGTGGTGTTGTTTTGTGTTGTTTTGTTTTGTTTATTTGGGGGGTTGAGAGGTGGTGGCGAAGCACACGGTGTGTGTGGGGTGATGATGCGATGGTGGTTTTCGCGCGGGACAAGGTTTCAACATCGATGCCTCGATGCAGTGCGATTTGTTCCGATGGACTGTTAAGTGTGGCGAATGCCCCCAGCATGCATGCATGCAATCTGGGTGGGGCGTAGTGTTTTTGTTTGCGGGAACATTATGTGTGTTGGTGTGTGTGTGTGCGTGTGTGCGTTGGTGTGTGTGTGTGTGTTGTGTGTTGTGGTGTGTGTGTGTGTGTGCGTTGTGTGTTGGTGTGTGCGCGCGCGAGCGTGCGAGCGCGTGCACGAATTTTGCATTGTGTGATTGTGTGATCGTGTGATCTCTCGCTTTCCTCAAATCAACACACCAATCCAAACAGAGGAACGACCAAAAGGCAAAAGAAAGACTACCACGCCACACCACCACGCAACACAAAGCACGACACAATCACAGCAACAGCAACGCCACAGTGATGACCAACAACAACAACAACAACAACAATCACAGCAACAACAACAACAACAACAACAACAGCAACAAGGCCAGCTAGAGCTTTTCGATAACAATGGCAGAAGCGGCACCACCGCCATTGCAGATGGAAGCGCAGCCAAGCTCGCCCTTCTCAAGATGGTGCACCAGCGACCCGACAATGCGCGCACCAGACATGCTGTCAACATGGGATGGATGAGAAAGGGGGAGGAGGGGGAGGTACATGTGTGTGTGTGTACATGTGAGCGTAAGCGTACGTGTGTGTGTGTGTGTGTGTGTGTGTGTGTGTGTGTGTGTGTGTGTGTGTGTGTGTGTCGGTGTCAAAAAGGGTGGCGGAGATGCATTGCAATGCATGTGTCTATGTGCGTGAGCACATGTCATGCTCTCTCACTTCTACTCTCGATCACACACACAGGAACACACACATACACACACACACACTGAGCGCTTACCCGATGGGGTGGCCGATGGAGACGGCGCCACCGTTGATGTTGACCTTGCTCGCATCAATGTTCAGCATCTGGTCGCAGCAGTGGTTGGTGGGCGTCATGAACCGGGAAGTGAACTTCAAACAGCGCACATGCATCGGCATAGAAACCACACACACATACGCATACACACACGCATACACACATGCATACACGCATACAGACACACATTCATCAAGGCAACACAACGCATGTTTGTTGTGTGTGTGTGTGTGTGTGGATGAGCGCACCTTCATGTTTGCGAGGACGACGACAGCAAAAGCCTCGTTGATCTCCCAGCGGGAAATGTCCGCAACAGAGACGCCGGCGTTCTCAAGTGCCTGGCATGTGCGTTTGCCGTGGTGATGATGGTGATGATGATGATGAGAAGTAGCAGATCATGACATGCGAAGTTGTGTACACACACACATGTACACGCACACACACGTACACGCACACACATACACACACACATACACACACACACACGCACAAACAAACAAACAAAGCGACGCACGATTGGAGTGGCGAGTGCAGGGGCGATGGGGAACTCAATCGGGGCGCGGGCGGCGTCGCCGAAACCTTTGAATGAGGAAGACACGCATGCACATAAACACACATACATGTGTGAGGCAAGGTTGAGACGCGTGTGCATTTTGAAGAGGGAACAGCGAGAGCGGGGGTCGAACGGGAGGGCTCGAAAAGAGCAGCACACACGCACACACCCACACCCACACCCACACCCACACCCACACCCCCACCCCCACACCCACACCCACACCCACACGCACGCACACACACACACAACAGGACAGCACGCGTGTGCGCGGCACCTCTGATCTTTGCGAGCGGGGTGAGGCCGTGCTGGGCAACGGCCTCCTCGGACGCGAGAACAACAGCAGCAGCGCCGTCATTCAGCGTCGACGCATTCGCAGCAGTGATCACTCCTGCCACGGGCAATGACCAAGACGTGTGTGTGTGTGTGTGTGTGTGTGTGTGTGCGTGAGGAGCACGTGATTGAGGTCATCCACAAGATTGCGTGGAACGTGCAATTGCGGTGTCGTCGTGTGCAAATGAGGACGACACTCCCATGGCACAAAAACGTGCGCGACATTGCACATGTGTTCACGTATGCTCGTGTGCGCGTGGGGGCGCCCAGCGGTAACCCCCATGCCAGGAATCCCTCACCGTCCTTCTTGAAGACGGAGCGGAGCGAGGGGATGCGGTCAAAGTTGATGCGTGTAAACTCCTCGTCCACAGACACAACCTGCAGCCATCGTCATGCACACACACACACACGCACGCACGATGGAAAAAGGTGGGGAGAGGGGCGAGATGAGTGGTGGGGAGTGGCACGTGTGGATGTTGTTTGCTGACAGACGTGGAACCGAACACGGGGCAAGCAATGCAGACAAGGAAAAGGCACACACACACACACACACACACACACACACACACACACACACACACAAGGGGCCATGGCAAACCTTGTCGTCGCCCTTGCGCTGGGGGATGTTGACGTCGACAATCTCCTTTGCAAGGACACCAGACTCGGCCGCCTTGGAGCTGCGCTTGTACGACTAAACAGCACAGACGGGCGGATGGATGGATGAGTGGATGTGCCGGTGGATGGAGGCGATGGGAAGGCGCATGATGAGGAAGTGTTGGTTGAGGGTGCACATCACGAGCAGCGACAGTGCAAACAAACACGCGTAAACACACACACACACACACGCACGCACACACTCATACACTCTCTTACTCACTCACTCACTCACTCTCACTCACTCACTCACTCTCACTCACTCACTCACACACACACACACACACTCTCTCTCACTTACCTCGATGGCAAACTCGTCGCACTGCTCACGGGTGATGTTGTACTTCTCTGCCGTATCCTCGCCGCAAAGGCCCTGCACACAGGGCCAGTGGCATCGCGAACGAGCACGCGGATGAGGACATGTGTGTGTGTGTGTGTGTGCATGGGCGTGCGTGTGCAAGTGTTTGAGCATGAACGAGCAGCATCCCAGTCCTGCAACAGCCATTTCCTCAACACATCAACACACGCACACGCGCAACCACAACAGTGGGAAGCATTTAAGGCAGTGCACTGGGGGGGGGGTTTACGGTACCATGTGGATGTTGTTGTATGCGTCTGTGAGGCCATCGGCGAGCACGAGGTCCTCCGCAGTCTGGTGACCGTACCCGGCGCCTGATGATAAGAAGCAGTGGTGGTGGTGAAGGTTGGTGGTGAATGGTGGTGATGATGATGAGAGCGGCATAGGTGAAAGCGACAGTTGACGCTGCATCTGATTGCACACATGCACGCACACACACGCGCGCACACACACGCGCGCACGCACACGCACACACACTCACACGCACACGCACACGCACACACACACACACGCACACACACACACACACGCACACACACGCACACACACACACACCTGCGCGCATCTTGCGGAGAATGTAAGGAGCGTTGGACATGCTCTCCATACCGCCTGAGGGACAATGAAACGTTACAGAGGGAGCAGATGTGTTGATGTGAGACAACAGGCAAACAAGCATGCTCATGTTCAGCGAGCGCAGGTTGATGCAAACTTCAGCAAACACACACACACACACACATTTCCAAGCTCCCCTCGCAGCCCCTCCGCTCCTCTCCGCTTACAACACACGCTGGCTCACCGGCAACCATGACGTTGCGGACGCCGAGGGTGATGTTCTGTGCAGCCATCATGATGGCCTTCATGCCGGAGGCACACACCTGATACATGCAGCAATGGAATTAACATTCAGCATACGTGAGTACAGGGGAGATAGCCAGATAGGGAGAGTGTGTGAAGCGCTGAACGTTTGCAGTGCAGCACCCATGGCACAAACACACAGACACACGCACACACACAGACACGCACACAGACACGCACCTTGTTGATGGTGGTGGCCTCTGTGGACACGGGGCAGCCGGCGCCAATGGCAACCTGGCGCGCTGGAGACTGTTGTGACAAGGAAGTTTGTGAGAGCGCTCGCGAGCGAGTAGACGAGGCGAGGCGAGGAGGACATACAAGCCAGTACACAGGCAGGAAGTCTAATGTACAGCACACACACACACGCACACACATGCTCACCTGGCCGGCGCCGGCGGAGATGACGTTGCCAAAGTAGACCTCCTCGACATGCTCGGGCTTGAGGCCGGCGCGCTCCATGGCGCCCTGGGCGGCAATGACACCGAGACGGGGCGCAGTCACAGCAGCAAGGCTGGAGTTGATGGAGCCAATGGGCGTGCGCGCAGCACTGCAGATGTACACATCCTATCCATCAACGCAATGCAAGCAAGTCGTGAGGAACACGAGTTGGAGAAAGGGGGGGGGAGGAGAGGGCATGTGCTTGGTGGCTGCAGGAAGTTGGTTGGAAGGAAGTGAACAACTCGCCATTTCATGCCATGCTATGACAAGCGCGCGCGCGCACACACACACACACACACACACACACACACACACACACACACACACGTACCTTGGGCAGGCCGGTGGAGGCGCAGCGGACAGCACCACGGAGGGCGCTCGTGGTCTGGCGAGTCTGGTTGCCAGCATGCACACACAGTGAGGACAGCGTCATTAACGTGACAAAAACACACAAAGCACACACACACAAGCACTCACGCAAAGCACACACACAAACACTCACGCAAAGCACTCACACAAAGCACACACAAAGCACTCACGCAAACATGCAAGTGTTCAAGTCACCAACTGACCTGGAGACGTGACAGCATTCTGAGACTGGTCGTGGAAGCAACAAGCGGCAGCAGCGACGAAGGCGAGGCGAGACAGCAGGAGGCAAAGTGAATGACGAAGGCGACGCTTTGTTTTTTGTTCTGGCTCGCTGCTCTTCGCGCAATGCGTTGCTGCAAAGCAAACCTGACTTTGAGCGGCGCAGCAAAAGGCAAGTTTGCCTTTTCTGGGTATGTTGTGTGCGCACTCGCAGCAACCACGTGGCAATTAATGGTGGATATGCATTCTCAATCTACAACCATCGCCTGCCGCCCTCTTTTTGCCTTCACACAGCTCACCATTCATCCCCCGCACCAACACACTCCAACGCACCACCTCTTCCCCTCCCCCTACGCACACACACGCACACACACACGATGAGCCTGACAACGGAGCAGCGTGGTGCCAAGTACACCACGGACTACGCCGTCTACTTCAGTGCGTTCAACACGCCTTGGTTGTACTTTTCTTCAGACTACACAACTCAAACAACGTCTCACTCACTCACCCACACACTCACTCACACTCCCACTCGCTCTCTTCTCTTGCCTTTCTTGTTGAATCTGTGCAGAGGATGCCGAGGGCAACTACGTCTCTCCATTCCACGACATCCCCACCTGGGCTGATGAGGCCAACGGCATTGTCAACATGGTCTGCGAGGTCCCCCGGTGGTCCAACGCCAAGATGGAGGTGAGAACTGAGAGAAGCGCGTGCCCCGCGTAAAGTCGGCACACACGCCCATGACTTTGCTTATTTTGGCGCACACTGCCGTGGTGCACCACGGCTCCTTCAAATGCGCCTCCCCAGCTCTTGTGCTTGTCGCTCAAGTTAGCTCATCACGACCTGCCGGCTTTTTTTCTTTTTCTTTTGTTTGTTTGCCAGATCAACACTGGTGCTCCTCTCAACCCCATCACACAGGACGTCAAGAAGGGCAAGGTGTGTTGGTGACCGTGGGTGAGGAAGATGAATTCGCAGCTGCATGCAGGCAGGCGTGCTCAATCATGAGTGAGAGAGAGTGTGTGTGAGAGAGCCGTTTGCACACTCATCACAGCACACACTCACACACACACACATACACACACACTCACACACGCGCACACACTCTCTCTTGTATGCCTGTTTCCTGTTCCCTTGCACAGCCCCGCTTCGTCCACAACTGCTTCCCCCACCACGGCTACATCTGGAACTACGGCGCCGTCCCTCAGGTAATAGCGACACCATATCCTGCATGCTCTTTTTGTTTTGTTCTTCACTCGCTTCACTTTCTTGCTTACACGCATGTGTGAAGCTGCGTGCGACGGACACACATGACACCATTGTGTGCTCTTTCTGGCTGGCTTGTCCTTCCTCCCCTCCCCCCCCCTCTCTCACCAACACCACCATCATAACGTGTCCACACACCCTCTCCTGAACAGACATGGGAGAACCCCGACGCCAAGGACGATCACACAGGCGAGAACGGCGACAATGACCCCATCGACATCTGCGATCTCTCTGACAGCGTACGTTGGACATGCCCACATGTTCGTGCATGTGTTTGTGTGTGGTGTGGTGTTGCTGTTGTTGAGAACATGGCCGCGTGTTCGTTTTGTCTTGTGTCTTCAGAGAACTGAACGTTCGACTTGGCACAACAACACCAACAACAACGAACTGCGACGCACACCATACCCACGCCAAGCTCACTGAGTGTTTGTTTTGTCTTTGTTCGTTCTGCACCTGAATTTGCATGCGCACACAGATTGCTGAGGTTGGCGAGATCAAGCAGGTGAAGATCCTCGGTGTCCTTGCCATGATTGATGACGGCGAGACGGACTGGAAGCTCCTCGGCATTGACGTCAACGACCCCCGCGCCGAATCGCTCAACGGTACGCTGCTTCCCCCCTCCTCTCCCTCATTGCTTCTCATTTGGTCGCAACATGTCCTCCTCCGTTTCGGTTTGCTTCCCGAATTCGTTGGTGGGTTCACCCTTTTCCGTCTGCTTGTCCATGCCACGTTGTGCTTGGTGACTGACAGATGTCGGTGACATTGAGAAGGTCATGCGCGGCTACCTTTCGGTGAGTTCCATGCGTGAAGACATTGTTTTGACTCTCTTTGTAGACTGTATTGTCCACTTGCTTGTTGTTGTTGTTGAAGTTGTTGATGGTGGGATATGATGAGAACTTTTATTTGACACCTCTAGTCTGAATCAAAGGCGCTTTGGAAACCAAAGTTGTCCTTCATTGATGTCACTTAGGCCCCTGATCCGACCACACCGAACAACGCCCTCGCGCACATTTATTGACCTTCCTTTCTCTCATTCAAGATTTCGTTTTTGTCGCACTTCCGACCATTGCCTCACCACACACACGCACGCACACACGCACGCACACACATAGGCGACTGTCGAGTGGTTCCGCATCTACAAGATCCCCGCCGGCAAGCCCGAGAACCGGTTTGCCTTTGAGGGCCAGGCCAAGGACAAGAACTTTGCCCTGAGCATCATCAGGGAGGCGCGGGCCCAGTGGCAGAAGCTCAACAGCGGCGAGGTTGTGCACCCGAAGATTGCCCCCAGCGGCACCATGGTTGGCGCCGCCCCCATCTCCCAGGAGGACGCCAAGGCAACGGTTGCCGCCGCCCCGGAGGCTGCACCAGATGCCCCCATTGACCCCAGCGTCAACAAGTGGCACTACATCACCCTCTAAAGCTTGCCCTCGAGCTCGCATCAGGAAGCGTTCGCCCACCTGTTATGATGATCAGCCTCTAATCCAACCGCTGCTTTGATGTCACGCTTCTCCAGTGGTTTCATCGCCGTCGTCTTCCCCCCCCCCCTTATCTCTTTCTCCCACTTTTGTTGCTGTCTGTGTGCCCGTGTGAATATGTGGTCACAATTCAGCACTTGCTCCCTTCTTCTTCTTCTCTTCTTGTTTGCCTTTTACCCTTCCCTTCTTCTTTCCTCTTGCTTGATCTGTTTTGTTTGCCAATAGAGAAACCAAACTCGCCCTCAATGATCTTGCTGGAATGAGTGCTCAACCGTAGTGGGGTGGTGGTTCATGTGGCTTTGAAAACAGCAACCGTTTACTCTGTTGGTGTGTTTTGAGCGGGAGAACACGACATGTGCGCGCAGAATGGACGTGAAACAGAACACAGCAGCTGTCGTGGACAGAACAATGCTTACGAACACACACACACACACACACACACACACACACACACACACACACACACACACACACACACACACACACACACACACACACAGGGGTGTTGTTAGTTGTCTGTGGTTGAGTCGTCGTTTGTGACACCTTCCACTCCTTGCTTTGCCTCTTTCTCGGCGGGCTTGTCTGCGTCTGCGCCCTCTGACGCTTCTGCTGTCGCTGTTGCATCAGCATCAGCGCCATCGGCGTCGTCAGCCGTCTTGGCTGCCTCGCCCTCTGTCTTCTCCTCCTCGCTGTCCTTCTTGTTTTCGCCCTCAGCCTCTGCTGGCTTGTCGCTCTCCTCTTCACCTTCCTTCTTCTCCGCCTCCTCCGTCGTTGTGGCCTCACCATCGCCACCATCGCCATCAGCGGCAGCGGCATCCTGACCCTCTGCGCTCTCCCCTTCCGCCTTCTTGTCATCGTCGCCTCCGCCAGCACTGGCTTCAGATGTCTGTTCGGCACCGTCAGCCTTTGGTGCTTCTGTCGCTTCACCCTCACCTTCCTTCTGCTGTTCACCTTCCTTCTGCTGTTCGCCTTCCTTCTTCTCTTTTTCCTCAGCGCCTTCCCCTTCCTTCTTCTCACCCTCCTCACCCTCCTCACCCTCCTCACCCTTCTCACCCTCCGCACCACCTTCTTCACCACCCTCCTCACCGCCTTCCTCACCACCTTCTGCCTTCTCCGGGTGCTCGCCCTGCAGGTGCGGGTCCACCACCTCCAGCTCGTCTGGTTCGTCCAGCAGCAGCGCCGCCACCTTGTCGTTCTCCTCCTCCCCAGACGGATGCCACACGCCAAACTTCACCGCGTCTGTGCCGTACTTGGCACGCAGGCTGCTCGTGTGGACAAAATGTGTTATGTGTGTGTGTGTGTGTGTGCGAGCGAGTGAGTGAGAGAGTGCAGAGAGGAACACAAAGTGGGCTATTCTCCCTTTCGCAACCTGTATTGTCCCCACGCAACACAAAGTACACCACACCACCACACCACACACTACCACAACACCACATAACACAACACAACACAACAACACACCACACCACACCACAAACGCAGCCATTCACGGACCATTCTGGGTTGTCCTGCTTGAGGGCGTCGAGGTCGCCAACGCCGACGAGGGCCGGGAAAAGATCGTACCCACGCACCCGTGTCAGCGACAGCACAACAGACGCCGCGCTGTGTGGTGGCGAAGGCGGTGGTGAGGAAGGTGGTGATGGTGGCGGGAGGGTGGATGGTAAGGAGGGGATCGTCAATGGGTGGGAGGTGATGGTGGAAGCATGCACGATGGACAATGAGAAGAGAGCTGGATGGGGGCATGGAGGGTGGGGATCAACTACAACAACGAACAACGCGTGCCGGAATGCCTCGTGTGCATGAGCAACGCATGTGACCAGCACCACTCACCCTGTGAGGTGTTCTTTGAGCTCGTCACTCAAGTCTTCAAAGCAGTTGACGCACTGCTCCTCCGTCAGCGTCAGCTTTAGGACAGCGGATAAGGCGAGACAAGGGTTTGATGGTGTGTGCATGGGAGAAGGAGAAAGAGAGTTGAGTCAGTGCTAGAAAACGCAAGAAACACATCACGCAAACACACACACACACGTCACACACACACACACACACACACACACACACACACACGACACACCTCCTTATCGGCGGCAACGGCAAAACCTGCGCCAGTGATGTCTGCGATGATGTCGTCCTTGCGCTCCACGGCGTCCGGCGCAACAAGCAGCACAACGCGATCAGGCACAAGGTTCTCCATCGCCCAGTCTTGGTTGGTTGATTTGGGGAGTGGTGGTGTTGTGGTGGTGTTGTGGTGGTGAACGGAGTGAGAAGAAGGAAGGGAGGAAGGGCAGCGGGCGATTTACATGATCACATCCACACGACACCAACACGAGATACACAGAGACGTATGAACACACGGGCACGTTCGTTGACGCACGCACACACACTCACACACACACACACACTCACACATAAAATCACACACACACACACACTCACACTCACGTACACACACAAACACACACGCTCACGCACGCGCGCACACTCACTTACACACACACACAAACATACATGACGCCTCACCTGGGAAGAAGAACTCAATCTCCCTGTATGCGGAGAGCTTTGAGTCTGAGCCGTGCGCGGCGTTGGCGGTGTTGTCTGTCCCGTACAGCGCGCGGATGGAGTCGGGTGCCTCCTCCTTGGCCGTCTCGACGCTGGTCGGCCCAATCAGCTGCCGCCACTCCGCAACAGCATCGCCGTGCGACATGAGCACCAGCGGCTTGATGGGCCCGCTTGTCATGAACGACACGAGGTTGTCGAAAAACTCCTTGCCTGCAGGCACCAGCGCGGTTGTTGTTGTTGTTGTTGTTGTTGTTGTTGTTGTTGTTGTTGTTGTTGTTGTTGTTGTTGTTGTTGTTGTTGTTGTTGTGCGCGGTGGTGCGTGTGAGTGCATATGAATGCAAATGTGCGCGCGTGGTTGTGCACAAAATTGAAACACACCATCCTCTGCCACCCAAGACACATCGTGCCACAACACATACAACAGCACAAGCCACACAACCACCCCCCCCCAAGCTCATTCGTTATTCTCCGCGCCTGGTCCCTCACCCTCGTGTTCGGCGTAAAATGCCTTTGCCTGCTCCTCCGTGAGCGTGACCTCGTCCTGCTGCACAACCTTGATGTTCGCCTCAGCAATCTGAGAGGGAAAGGGGTGTGAGCGGGGGAGAGGATGGAGGAGATGGAAATGTGAACGCAGGTGATGGCAAGTGGATGAAGGGTGGCGATGGCATCAGATCAACAAACGCGCGCGCACAAAGAGGAAGCATGCACACACGCAGCAGCAGGGTGCGCGCACACTCAAGCACACGCACACACGCGCCCGTTGCTGGTGCACCTTTGCAAAGATGGCGTCGCCGTGGCCGTTTGCAAGCGCGGTGGGTTTGATGAGGGCCAGCGTGTACGTCTTGGCTGTACGTGAAGCAGCGCAGGACAAAACGAGGTGTGAGCCGGTCATTGGTGCGGTACACGAACACATTTGTCCCATCACGGTGGTAACACAGCCCAGCAGAGCAAATGCCAAGACGCGTCGCATCTTCTCGCTGGTGCCACGAAAGATACCTCCGCCATCACCACCAATACTTTTCTACCACCACCACCACCACCACGTGAACACAGCCACTACCAATGCCACCACATGCAGCATGACTCACGCTTTGCGCTGCTTGCCCTGCGAGAGGATGCGTGCGATGCGGCTGCCGCCTCTTCGCTCTTCGCTGTGCGCGGGCGCGACGAGGATGGGCGGGAGGCAGCGAGCGTCGCCGTGTCAAACTGGCAGCACGCACGGAACAGGCAAGGGAGGGCGTGGGGTGATAGAGGGACGAGAACATCAACGAAGCAGGTGAAACGAGTGAGCATGTGTGAGTGTGTGAATGAGAATACACGCACACGAACCAGCACTCGAGCAAGTACAACGAAGCAGGACACACACACACACACACACACACACACACACACACACACACACACACACACACACACACACACACACACACACACACACACAATCCACGGCACGGCGCACCTCCTGCCGCTCGGCGCCCGACTCGAGGGCCTCGTGCTCTTTTTGCAGCTCCTCCTTGACCATGTCGCTGAGGTGCGGTCCGTTGATGCCCAACAGCGCATTCACAAGCACGTCCGCCTACATGCACGACACAGAAGCAGGGGCAGAGGCCTCGTGGTGAGAAGGAGAGTACGTGAACGCAACAAAGGCAACAGCGTACGCCGAGCAGTCCACCCAAGCACAGCGAAGTGTCACGGGTAAAAAGGCTGCACCGCAGCTTATGAGGTGCAACGTACGCCGTAGATGAGGAACGTGGGCCGCGATGTACCGTGGTACTCGGAGAGCTTCTCAATCTTGTCAGTCTCGGCCTGTGTGGAATGTTTCGGTGTGTTCAGCATACGAGTGAATTTCAGAAACGGGGCAATGAAAGCAAGAGAGCGTGTGTGTGTGTATGTGTGTGTGTGTGTGTGTGTATGTGTGTATGTGTGTATGTGTGTGTGTGTGTGTGTGTGTGTGTGTGTGTGGAGGAGGAGAAAACAAACAAGCATTGGCACGTGCGAGGGTGTTCAAAACAAATAAACAGGTGGCATTGTTGTGGGCCGCGCATGTTCGCTCACAGAGGCAAAGTGCAGGAGGTCGTCAGCAAGATCAATCTTCAGTCGCTTGAAGATGGATTCTGCAGCCTTGCATGGTCCGCACCACGCAGTGTAGGCATCGATGACTGGCGTCACACCACGCGCATCGCAAGGAGACGCAACAGGTGAGATAAACCAGCGAGGCAGCGAAGCAGCGAAGCAGCGAAGCGGGGTCGACATGTCATAGTCATCACGCGCAAGCGTGTGGGGTTACCACTCACAAGCCCCATCCTACCCCTGGAAACGGCACAGCACACCCTCGCTGCACGTTGCCTCACCTTTGAGCCCTTCACGCTGCAGGAACTCGTCAAACTCCGCCTGCGAATGCAGGCTCTCCTGTGTGTGTGTGTGTGTGTGTGTGTGTATATGTATATGTGTGCGTGTGTGCGTGTGCGTGTGTGCGTGCGTGTGTGTATGTGTATGTGTATGTGTGCGTTTGCGTGTGTGTGTGTGTGTGTGTGCGTGTGTGCGTGCGTGTGTGTATGTGTGCGTTTGCGCGCGTGTTGTTGAGTGTGAGTGAGTGTGTTGTAGCACTTGTGACGGTCGGTCAAGAGCCGCAAAGGCAAAACCCAAGACCAAGCAAAGGCAGCTCTCCAAGCAAGCAATGAAGCACACGTCGCACGCACCAGGATCTGCTTCTTCTTGGCAGCCATCGCTGGTGCTGTGTTGTTTTGACTGTGATGTGAGTGTCTGTTGTGTGGAGTGTGTGTTGGTGGTTTGGCGAGCAGTGCTTCTTGCTTCCTTGGCGACAGCAGATCGTGGCGATTTGCGAATGATTTCAAGCAACTTTCTAGCCAAACACGAAATTGTGCTGACTCTGCAAATTTCTGGGCGGCCTTCTTCAGCTTCTTCCACGACACTCCACCAACCACCCATTCAACACAACGCGCATGTAGACACCACACCTCCTCCTGTTGTCGTCGTGTCTCTCTTCCACGCCACCACCACGCACCATGGCTCGCGGAAACCAGCGTGAACTTGCTCGCAAGAAGAACATGAAGAAGCAGCAAGATGCCAAGAAGGGAAAGCGCTCAGATGACGGCCTCACCCCACAGCAGCGTCGCGAGCGGTGAGGCTCTGTGTGTGTGTGTGTGTGTGTGTGTGTGTGTGTGTGTGTGTGTGTGTGTGTGTGTGTGTGTGTGTGTGTGTGTGTGTGTGTGTGTGTGTGTGTGTGTGTGTGTGTATTCATGCAGTGCTTCGTGTCCTTCTCCTCGCTTTCCTGCGTCTTCCCCCCCCACCCCCCTACCTTCACAACTTCCGTCCTTACCCTCGGCCCCCACCACCGCCCACAGCGACGCACAGCGGCTGCAGGAGAAGGCTGCGAAGAAGGCTGCCATGAAGGCCGAGCAGGAGAAGGGCCAGAAGAAGAAGTGACACGCGCGTGCGCACATTCACGCATGCTCCACAACAACACGCACACTCGTCTCTCTGCTTAATCGCCATTGCTTGTCTTCTTCCCTTCTTCATCTTCTTGTTTGCGTGTGGTGTCTCCTTGCTTGTTTGTGTTGCCCTCTCGCCTCTTGCCTGTCTTACCCTACTTTGCCTGTCCCCTCTTCTTCTCTATTCGCCTCTCTGCCCGTTTGCCTGCACCCTTTTGTGTTTTTGGTTTCTTTCATGTGCTGCATTCCTTTGCACAGTGCGCACACACACCATAAACGCCAAGGATTCGTTTCGTGCAAACGGCCGCAGTTGCGTGTGTGTGTGTGTGTGTGTGTGTGTGTGTGTGTGTGTGTGTGTGTGTGTGTGTGTGTGTGTGTGTGTGTGTTTGGGGGGGAGGGCTCTTTGGCGTGGTTGCCGGAAGAGAGAGAGAGGGATGGAGGGGAAGCTTGCGTGGTTGCCACGAACCAGGGTGTAATGAGGCTGCTTGCCCGAGGCTTGTCTCGAGCACCGGCTGTGGTTTCCAATGTGTGTGGTTGCGAGCCCTGGCTGAATGCCACGTTGTGATTGTCGTGGTCGTCGTGGTTGTCGAGGTTGTCGTGGTCGTTGCCGTGCTTCAAGCGAGGCGGCAGCCGGTGCTGTCTCGTCAACGTTCCCGCCATGCTAATCCAGCCACAACACGGCAGCAATACCCGAACCTGCGAGCAACGGAAGCCCGTTATTCTTGGCGCGGGAAGAGGGATGGGAGGGGGGTGATATGACGTGGCCGTTTATGTCATGCGCCGGCGCACAGAGGACGAGGAGGTGGAGGTGGTGGACGCTTGAGTGGTAGTGCTCGCCTGCAGGTGCAACGGCCATGTGTGTGTGTGTGTGTGTGTGTGTGTGTGTGTGTGTGTGTTGTGTGTAGTGTAGTGTAGTAGTGTGTGTGTGTGTGTGTGTGTGTGTGTGT
>NW_004754912.1:338372-351307 GCF_000188695.1 Salpingoeca rosetta | reverse complement strand
GGGGGCAAGTTGAGGGCAGAGTGAAGTGATGGTTGTAAAGGGTGATGATGGGGAGAATGCGGGGAGGGGGGAAAAAGGGTGAGACGAGAGGGGTGAGGAGCAGAGAGTGGGGTGGAAAGACAGTGGCGTGAAAAGAGAGTGGTGAGCAAGCAGGGGGGGGGGGACAAATAATCACACACACACACACACCTCCCATGTGTTGTACAGGTTGATGATGTTGGGCCACGATGAAGGATCGGCCGGAATCTGTGGTAGTGAAAAGGGGGATTCACGTGAGACGAGTTTGTACTGAGCACCCCATGTTCCCTGAGCACCACGTCAAGTTCACCATGAAAGCCGCACACCCACCCACACACACACACACACACACACACACACAGTCCCTGCTCACCTTGAACTGCTGTCCTTTGAGGGCCGTCTTCCAGAGGGAATACAACACAAAAACACCGCACACTTGGATCTGCAACATGGAAGGAAAGCAAACAACATTCACACATCTGTGAGCGGACAACGTGGGATAGAAACACAGTGTGCTAAACCAATCCAGCCGCCAGTTGCCACACTTGCGCAATTGGCAATCCACGGCACACAAACGCACACATACATATGCATGTGGCTCACCCGTTGCTCAAGCGTGGCATCAAGCATGTCTGTGGCAGCGTGGCACATGGTGTCCAAGACCTAGACATCATAACAACAGTCGAGCACAATGAGGAGGGAAGGAGATGACAGCAGCACGAATGCAACCAAACACTCACACACATGTACAGGCAAATGCAGACACACACGTGTACAGGCAAACGCGCAAATGCAGACATACACACATATGCACATATGCGCACACACACCGTGCGCGCACACACCCATCCACCCACACACGCACACGTACACTGACCAATTGTCGCTCCATTTGATCGTTGGCGGCAAGGTGCACTGCGGAGAAGGAGAGCTGGCGCCAGGCAACGGAGAATTGCTCAAAGGTCGGCACGCCATCCCGCGGCGCAATCTGCCCTTCCAACAACACCAAGTCTTGTCGACACGCCTGCAGCCTCTCCATCCTCGTCGCTGTGCTCAACTCTTGCTTTTGCTTCTTGCTTCCAACCACGAAGCAACAAGTCGAGCAGCAAGCTGCAATCACACACTTCAAGCGATCGCAAGTTGTGGCGATTGGTGAATATTTTGGGTCAATAATCGGCAGTGTGGCGGAAGCTGATGACGGTGGCGCGTGGAGCGATACAAAGACAGGGAAGACGATGGACAGCCACAAGGACCAGCTGGCAAGAAGGAGGGGGATGCAGAGTGGCCATGGTGGTGGTGGTGGTGGCGGTGCTGGGGATCGCGGTGGAAGTGGGCGCAACAGTGTGAGGTCGAGTGGTGGCAGCAGCAGGGCACATGTTACGAGCCGCGGGAACCGCAATCGTGGTGACGATGACGACGACGACGACGATGATTGCCATGCTTGTGATGACATGGACAACACCTCCATCCGCCTTCAACACGCAAACAGCTTCAACATTCAACAGAGCGTTGGCAACAACAATGAATACTACGTCGACGACGACGCCGATGACGTGGAGGATGGCAGCGGCGCCAACGACGACGATGGAAGAGCGCCACTCCTGGCCAAACAGCGAGGGCATATACAGCAGGACATCTATGTCGTGGAAGAGCCGACCTCGCCCTCGTCTTCCACAGACAGAACAGCAGGCGGTGGCGCGCAAACGGAGGTGGACAAGCTCCTGGATGCTGTTGGCCTCACCCGCAGCCAGCGCAAGACTTCCCTCATCGTCCTCGGGCTCTTCTGGTTCTTTTCAGGTGGGGTTTGCGGCCGGGTGGGGGGGAAGGGGGAGGTGGTGAGTGAGTGTGGGGTGAGTGAGTGAGTGGTGTGTGTGTGTGTGTGTGAGGGAGTGAGTGAGTGTTTGTGTATGTGTGTGTGAGGGTGAGTGAGTGAGTGTTTGTGTATTTTGTGTATGTGTGTGTGTGTGTGGATGAGACTTTTTGTTTTATTTTCGTGTCCCCATGTGTTTTGCTGCAGCTGTGTCCACCTCACTTATATTCTCGCTCCCACTCACGTTAAACAATCCTACGCCACAGGCGTGGAGTATGCTGTGATCCTGCCGACCATCTGGAAGTTTCTGCAGGCGCTTGGGATGGACCACCGCTGGTTCCTGGGCCTCACCATCTCCGGCATCAGCATCGCCAGCATGATCAGCAGCCCCGTTTTTGGCCTCTTCGCCGACGCCGGCGGCACGAAGAAGCTGCTGCTTGCCGCGGGCGTGTTCATGGTGTGCGGAAACTTTGTGTACATGATCGCCAATGACGCGTACTGCGTGCTTGAGTCGCGCTTCCTGTGCGGGCTGGGCAACGGTGTGGCTGCGGCCTCCTTTGCGTACCTGGCCCGCGTGAGCACGCGCGAGGAACGCACGTCTGTCATCGGCACCGTCATCATGTGCCGGCAGCTGGGCATCCTCGTTGGGCCGGGCCTCAACTTTGCCTTTGAGGGACTCCGCTTCCACCTCGGCCCTTTCCTGGTGGACAGCCTGTCCGCGCCAGGCGCCATCATGACGGTTCTGTGGACGGTCTCGCTGCTCATCAGCGCGTTTGGATTCCACGACATCCAGCGCCTCCCGCCGGGCGAACGCGGCACAGACGCTGGTGTCGGCAATGGTGATGGTGGTGCACATGGTGATGGTGTTGGCAATGATGCGGTGCAGATTGGGTCTCGTCAGGAGAAGCACGTTAATGGGTCAAAGGCCCGGGTGGTGAAGGGGGAAACGCGCAGCGAACGCGATGCGTTGCTTGCAAGCACGAGCGAGCGATTTGGGGACAAGAACAAGGCCTCGTATGGCAGCACGAAAGGGAGCGTGCAGGGCGGAGGCAGTGGGGCGGAAGACCGAGTGGTGGGAGGCGAAGAGAGCCTTGCTGTTGGCATGACGCGCGTGCAGGAGTACACGCAGCTGCACGTGGTGGTGCTGTTCCTCGTGCAGTTTCTGTGCATCTTCAACCAGGTTGGCCTTGAGACGTGGGTCACCCCTTTCACGCAGCAGTACTTTGGGTGGTCGGAGACGAACAACAGTATCATGTACATTGTTGTTGGCGCGGTTGCCATTGTCTCGTTTGTGCTCGTGCGCGTGCTCACGTCCTCGTTTGGCGTCACCGACCGCTGGATCATCGGTGCCGGCATCGGTTTCGAGTTCACGGGGTACGTTTGGGGCGGGGGTATATGGTTTGTTTGTTTGTTTGTTTGTTTGTTGGTTTGTTTGTGTTGTGTTGTGTGCTGTGTGTGTTTGTTTGTTTTGTTTGTTTGTTTGTTTGTCTGTCTGTTCATTTGTTTGTTTGTTTTGTTTTGTTCGTCTGTGCACCTGACCAAGTCGTGCTTGATCACTGACAACTTTCCCCCGACGTGCTCACCACCTCCCCTCACTGTCCGTGTTCCTGTGCCTCCACCTTGCTTGCACACCACAGCCTGGTGCTGGCGATATCTCTGCTCTCCGTTGCGCAGCCACACACGCAGCTCGCCCTCATCGCCTTTGTCTCCTCCTGCGCATGCATCGTCTTTGGTTAGTCATCATGGTGGTGGTGTGGTCGTCGTGATGATGGTGGTTGCTGCGTGTATGAGAGAGCGACGACAATTTGGACAAGCCCTTTGTTGGGTTTACTTTCAATTCAGCTCACTCACACACTCACACACACACGTCCTCTCTCGTGCAGGCTTGCCGTTCCTGTTCATCCCAGCGCCGGCCATCCTGTCCAAGCTGACACGTGAGCGGTACCTAAGGGTTTGGACAGGGCCTGCGCCGCACACGGGCCCAGACAGGCATAGCCTTATATAGGCTAAACTAGCCGGCGCCGGGCCTGATGAGGGAGGCTGCGTTTTAAAGGAAGTGGGAAGCTGTCCATGCTTTCGTTGTTAACTCCGCCCCCCCCCTCCTCCCACTCCCTTTTTGGCAGGCACTATGACAGTGCTAGGTACCTCCAAGCCGTATCCCCTCTATTGATTAAAGCTAGTTTACAATTGCACACTTGAATCAAGGGACAAAGATCGTTCGTTTACTTGTTATGGGTGTCGGTGACAATGGTGATAATGGTGACAACGGTCCAACCCTCAAATACCACACAACGTGCATACACACACTCGCACATCATCATCATCATCATCATCATCATCATCATCATCATCATCATCATCATCATCATCATCATCATCATCATCATCATCATCATCATCATCATCATCATCATCATCATCGAGCAAATATAACGGCAAGCCAGCTTCTCTCGCATCAATTAACTTGTGACAAGCGGTCAATGGAGCCCACATATATACATACACAATCGCACAGGTAACCAAGGCGTCTGCGGTGCATCTGTTGCCTGTTGTTGTCATCGAATGAATAACCTTGCGGCACAACATGCAGCCAGCGTGATCAAGGGCGCGGCCGGGGCGCCATAGCCGTCCGACCCGTCCTCCAAGTGCACGCAGAGCCTGACAAAGAAGACAAACACGAGCAAGTTGCACAGCTGTGCGAACGCAAAGAGGCCTTTCCCACGCGCAAAGCGCTTGCCGCGTGCGCGCCACATTCGCGCAGCAGCCACCAGCAGGGTGTACGCCGTCACGCCCGTCGCCAAGAACATGGGGATGGTCACATTCCACCACGATGTTTCCAAATACCCGTCAACCTGTACATGGGCGTGATGTGGTGGTTGAGAAGTGCAAGCGTTAGCTGAGGGAGAGGGCAGTTACAAATAGTTGGGAGGGGGCGAAGTGCAGACGGATCGCTGTACATGGCAAGCAAACTCACAGACGCATGAGCACAGCAGACGAATCAACATACACACCCGCCATGTAAGAGCGTGAGCACACAACAAGCATGTACGTATGTGCAAGCATCCCATCGCGCGCACTGCTTCACCTTTAGTCCAAGGAGAATGGCCCACAGCAAGAGGCCTGGCATGTACAGGAACACGATGAGCTCTCCCCCAAGCCCAAACATCGCCCGCCACCAAGACACCCAGTCACCCTCATCCATCTTCTTCGTTGTCGCTTGCTGCTGGTGTGGGTCGAGTGAAGTTCGGACAATTGGTAGAAATCTTGTGCTGATTTTCAGCACCGGTTATCAGCCAAACAAGCAGTGTGGTGAAGCAGAACGCGACAAGAAGCACACCACACATCGCACGCATCACACATCACACACATCAAATTGCACACCGCGCACCACACAAGCATCATGTCGGCGCGTGCGCACGCTGTGATCGAGCAAGCGGCAGCCACAGGAAGGATACGGCTGACGGATCTGGAGCACCGCGTCTTTGCCCTCCTCATCGATGTGGTGCGCGCGCTGTAGCGGTGGATGTGGTGTTGATTGCATCAGGAAGGCCGCGCACGTGGTGTGTGTGTGTGTGATTGTGTGTGTGATTGTGTGTGTGTGTCTTATTGTGTGTGTGTGTGTGTGTGTGGTTGTGGCAATATGCTGTGTGCTACACCTTTCTGACAGCGCTCACACACGTACACACACATAACGCGTGCACACATACACACACATACACGTACGCATGCGCACACGTACACACGCGCATGCGCACCCATACGCTGCAGGTTCAGCGCTTCCATTTGAAGGACACGTTGCGCGTTGCGGGTGGCTGGGTGCGCGACAAACTGCTTGGCCGTGAGTCCCTGGACATTGACATCACCACCGACAGCCTGTCAGGCTCCGATCTCGCCCTTCACATCGAACAGCTCCTCAAAGAGAAGGTGCGCCAAGGAACAGTGTGCGTGTGTTTGTGTAGGGAAGGAAAGAGAGTGTGAGAAGCTGCCATGTGTGGAGTGCATACGCGGGTAAGATCGTGTATCATGTTGTCTGACAGGTGTTTGTGCGTGCCTCCTGTGTGATTGCTTTGCTGTGCCGTGCAGAATGAGAAGGATGCAGCGCGGTTCAAGATCTTGCCTGTGCCAGAACAGTCTGCTCACTTGCAGGTTTGCAGACATGCACCGCATTGTGTGTGTGTGTGTGTGTGTGTGTGTGTGTGTGTGTGTGTAGGTGTGCGTACACAAGTGCGTATGCATACGTGCGTGCGTACACGCGTGTGCACGCACGCGCGTTCGCTCGTTGTGCATGCTCGCGCTTTTGTGCAACAACTCACCTTGGCGTGTTGTGGCTGAATCATCGCCGTGCCATCTCAGGTGTCCACCATCAAGCTTTATGACCTTGAAATCGACCTCAACGCCCTTCGCACAGAGGTCCTTATCCACACTCATGCTTGTCCAGTGTTGTGTCACCCACCTCCTATCCCCCACCACAATCAGACGCATCACATAACGCCGCATTGACTACGCATGCAAGTGTGTTGCTGATTCATCCATCCCCCAACCGCACACGCTCACCACCATTGTCATCCAACCAACACTCTCTCCCATCCTCATCCCCATCTCCGTCCCTGCCGCCGCCTGCACCAGGTGTACGACCCCGAGAGCCGCATCCCAAAGGTGTCACCGGGCACCATCCTGGAGGACACGGCACGTCGCGACTTCACCATCAACGCCCTCTACTACAACATCAACCAGGACGCAATTGAAGATTTCACCGACACGGGCCTTAGCGATCTTGACCTCGGCCTCGTGCGCACGCCCGCAGACCCGCTGCGGAGCTTCAAGGAGGTGTAGTTGGCTGGCTTTGCTGCTTTTGTGTCTGTGTCTGTGTGTTGGGGGGGGGGTCTGGGTGTCTGGGTGTCTTTGTGTGTCTGTGTGTGTGTCTGGGTGTCTTTGTGTGTGTGTGTGTGTGTCTGTGTATGTATGAACAAGAAGCATGCCCTCATGTTCATCGGCATCCCATTCGCAACCTCCCCACCCGTGTTCCCATCACCGCCCGCCGCCAATGGCTACAGGATCCACTGCGCGTGCTGCGGGCGATCCGGTACACGGGCCGTTACGGCTTCAAGCTCGAAGACGCCGCCAGGCACGCCATCCTTGACCCGCAGGTGCCGTTGTGGTTGTGTGTGTGTGTCTGTGTGTGTCTGTGTGTGTCTGTGTGTGTCTGTGTGTGTCTGTGTGTGTGCGTGTGTGTGTGTGTGTGTGCGTGTGCATGTGTGCGGCGATTGCGTTGTGTTGCAGTTCCTACACACGCGCCTCATGCTCTTGTCCTCGTTACCCATGTATGCAGGTGAAGGAATGTCTGCAGACGAAAGTGAGCAGGGAGCGCTATGGCATCGAGGTCGACAAGATGTTCAAAGCAGGTGTAACATCATGTGTTCGTGTGACTGTGGTGCTTGTTTTGACTCAAACACGCCCCGTGCGTGCCACACCCTCTCCACCATTCCTTCATTCATTCACCCCGCCACCACCCGTCCACCACCGCGCCCAGACCACCCCCTCGCGTGTCTGTCGCTGCTGTGCAATCTCGGTCTGTACGATGTCGTGTTCCACAGCCCGGCAGAGTACCACCGCGACCCTACAATGCAGGTGTGACAGTGTGCACGTGTGTTGTGTATGATTGTGTATGATTGTGTGTGTGTGTGCGCGACATGAGGAGCACCAGTGCGCAGTCAAGTGTTGTGTCCGCTGCTGCGAGTGCCACGTTGCACATGGTGTGTCGTGCTGCAGCATGACATCCACTCGCACTTCCACGAAGCATCACTGCGTACCCTCATGTCCTCGCCTCACCCCATCCTCGCCACCACCTGAACCCCCCCCCCACCACCTGGGATAGATGGTGCCCTTCCCCTACTTCCCCGTCCCGCTGCGCATGATTGAGCCGCGGCTCGTCATGGAGGCTTCGCTCGAAATCGCGAACCGCGCCAACAAATCCATCGTCGCAAAAGCACAGGTCTGTGTCTGTGTCTGTGTGTCTGTGTATGTGTGTGTGTGTGTCTGTGTGTGTGTGTGTGTGTCTGTGTCTGTGTGTGTGTCTGTGTCTGTGTCTGTGTCCTGCGTTACTCAACCCTGTCTTGGCTTCTTCCGCCTTGTTGTGTCGCCCCTTGGCTCCGTGTCACGCCACCCACTGCTTCATCCATGCGTGTGTATGTATGCACAGGACGGCGACCACCACGCCGTTCAGACGGTGCTCCTGTCCGCGTTCTTTTCTCCTCTTTGGGGTTACATCTGCAGCCAGGACAAGAAGGTGTTGTGTGTGTTGTGTCTGTGTGTGTCTGTGTGTGTCTGTGTGTGTGTGTCTGTGTGTCTGTGTGTCTGTGTCTGTGTGTGTGTGTCTATGTCTGTGTGTGTGTAAATGCAAACGTCAAGCAGATTGATTGGCACGCTCGTGTGTTCACACCAACCAAACCACAACACCCCCGCGCATGTGCATGCGTGCAGGTGACACACCGGAGCATCGTGTACCACATGCTGCGCAGGGGCATCTGTCTGTCAAAGGCGAGCGCCGAAATGATTTGCCACATGCTCTTCAGCGCACAGCAGTTTGCAGAGGTAAGGTCAAGCTGATGGCGGTGATCCCTCTTGCTGATGGACATGAGGTGTGGACATGCCACGGGTGACACGTTATCACTCACTCGCTCACTCATACACACGCTCACAACGCAGGTGTCTCGGCAAGTGTTGAAGTTGTACGTGGAGAAGCACGAGGAAGCTACAGCACCGCTCCCCGACGACCAGCAGCAGACACAGCAGCAACAACAGCAGCAGACACAGCAGCAACAACAGCAGCAGGGCGACGTGGACTTGGGTGACCTGCCCGCGGATGTGCGATTGGCCATTGGAAAAGCAATGGTGACCGCTGGCGAGCACTGGCGTGACGCAATCATCCTCTGCGACGTGTTTGCGCGCCATTTCCACGCATTTGTGATTGAGCGGTACCTCCCATCTGCACTCCTCATGCCATGGATCGAGAAGTCCGGCCTCGTTGGCTGCTGGACCTGGCGTCCGCTGCTCAGCGGGCGTGACGTCATGACTATCCTTGACATCAAGGGACCCATGGTTGGGCGCCTCGTGCAACGCATTTCGGACGAAATGCTGCTGCAACCGCGCATGACGCGCGAGGAATGCGAGCAGTGGCTGAGGGACAACGTGCAAGCCCTCATGGCAGAGTGTGACGTGGACAAGAAATGATGATCTCGTGTGTGTGTGTGTGTGTGTGTGTGTGTGTGTGTGTGTGTGTGTGTGTGTGTGTGTGTGTGTTCGTGTGGTCATTGGTCATGAGGCTATTCGTTCGTCATGTATTGAACCCAATGAATTCAGGGAAGCAAGCACGAAAACAACAGACATGAAGGTGTGACTTGAAACGAACGCAAATGCGGCAAGTAAGTGAAACAGCATGGTGATGAAGGAAGGACGCAGTTATGCGGCAATACAGGAAACTCAAAGTGCAAGAAACTGAACGCAACGATTGACACCGGCGGCACACATACAGCACAACAACAGACATGCAAGTACACAAGTCACAAGCTACTTACAGACACGTAGCACACACACACTCACACACTCACACACACACACACATCACACATCAGACCCCTTGTCCACAGGCGTGAGGAAGAGGTCTTCACGAAGGAGGTTTTTCAGCTCGTCCCGCACATGCTCCTTCTTTCCAGGACTGGTTACATCGTCCACCATCCGAGAAATGAGCGTTTCGCCCGCAGTGGCGGCGTCCTCTACGTCCTGGAGCAGATATCCGGCTGGATGGGGCCGGTAGGAGGACAGGTGGGCGTAGCTCAGCACGAGATGGTCGTACTCAATGCCCTCAATCTCTTCCTCCACCTCGCCCAGCATCTGTGCGTGCGTGTGTTTGTGTGTGTGTGTGTGTGTGTGTGTGTGTTGTGTGTGTGTGTGTGTGTGTGTGTGTGTGTGTGTGTGTGTGTGTTTGTGTGTGTGTGTGTGTGTGTGTGTGTGTGTGTGGATGAACGGGAGAATGTGAGGACTTGGGGCATCACCAACGAACAGCAGTGCAGCACGCTACTTTCCTTCACGCACACCCATAAACACAAACAACACACACAACACAGCAACCGCCACAGCTCACCATGTCCAGGGCGAGCCAGGCATGCTCCTTGTGTGTGGCAGGGCAGCGGACCCACAGATCAATGCACGTATCGCTCACAATACGGCCCAAGCACTCAACAGAGGAGAGCAAGCCAAAGAACCCTGTCTGCCACAGGCTCGTGCCAGGCTTCAAGCACTGCACGATGCGCGACTGCACACGCGGGAACACGCCAGGAGGGAAAATCATCCCGTGGTGTTGCGCAATCTGCAGGCGGCGGCCGGCAAACACTTGAGAATCGTCCTTCTTGGCCCAAAGGCGTGCTTCCTGTTGCTTCTCCTCCAGACGGGGTAGCACCACGAACACACGATCATCACTTCCGTGCATGGCGGCGTCCTCTTCATAGCACAGCAGCATGCTGCTCAGCACGTCCACCACGAGGTCTGGATCCAACACCCGCCCAAACACGCGCTGCATCTCCGAGAACACCACGCGCCCTTCCGTCGCTCGCAAGTGGACGGGGAAGTGGGCCGGTGCCAGCGCTGGGCCAACCACTTTGCTCAGCAGCCAGGACGGGGAGACAAAGATCTGGTCGGCAAGGGATGGGATGGACTGGAACCACAAAATGTCCCCACGCACGTGTAGGTAGCTAAAGCGTGTTGGTATGGGGGGGATGGGGTGAGCGATGGTCGTCGTAGGTGTTCGTACAGCAACCAAAGTCAGGCACATATGCACACACACACAGCACACACACACACACCTGAGCGCCTTGAAGAAGACGTCTTCGTTCCAGCCCTCAATGGTTTCAATGCCAGCAATGTTCTTGGATATGAAGAACAACAGTCGGTGCAACTGCCACAGCCCTTCATCCTCCTTTCTGCACAGTGCAAGCCCTTCGCCAATCAACTCCACCACTTTGGGCACCTGGATGTCTCGTTGAACGACCTCCAGCCACGCCGCGTGAAGCAAATCGCGCAAGTGATGCATGCAGGCACCGCCCAAGTCATGGCAGTTGAGAGGGATCACATGTGGATGGATGCGCATCGTGTCACCAAACCACTCCTGCAGTCGTCGGCTCTGCAACAGCGCATCGCCACTCGGAAACTGCATTGGCGGCAAAGAGACACCAGAAGCATGTGGTATAGCTTCTGCTGCTGTCTCCACCAGCGTGTTGTGCTCGTGTGGTTTGTCTGCCTTGGTTCCAACAATGAACACGTGCGGTGGATGCGCTGAGCGGTGCACGGCTTGGTGCAGGCGCGTCTTGATGAAGCGAAGCCAGTACAGCACAGACGCCTCCACATTGGCTTGGTCTTTGGACAGGTCCACGCACACGACGAAGACGGCGTTGTGGTCCGCAAACAGCAGCTCGTGCACCACATGGTACTCCACCTGCCCAGCAAAGTCGTACACCCGCAGCTTGCATGGCGGGAGCGTTGTTTCGTGACTGGACAAGTCTTCGCCCCCTTCTGCTGCGCCAGCTGGCGATGGTGTGAGGGAGACGCTGCCAGACGACCTGCCCCTCTTGAGTGCAAAATCGTGCATCTCAATGCCGGGCGTGCGCTGATCTGGGCGATCGGGCTCGTCATACGTTTTGCGACGGTGGCGTCTCATGGTGTTGAAGAAGGTCGGAGCCGACTGAAGTGTGTCGATGAGGGTGGTCTTGCCAATGCCGTAATGGCCGCACACGAACACCTTCGCGGTGGACAGCGGCACGGAGCCGTGCTCAAGAAGTGCTTTAAGCTCTTTCTGGCGCTGCTTGTTCCGTTCAACGGCAGACTTGATGGATGATTCAAGTCTGCCTGAAATCGAGTTGCTGTCAATGCTGTTGAATTACAACCATAAGACGAGTGGTGTGAGAAATTGCGCGAGTGTTCAACATGAAATGAGCGTTGAAGTAAGGTCAAGGCAACATTCACATTGCTACGAGGCACTTGCAGGGTGTATCACTCCAGTAATTAGGAGTGACATGAGAACATGTGCCATAAACAAACCGCTTGACGCATGCAGCAAAACAGGCACAGTCACCACGCACAACTTACTAGAGCGATGTCAGCGTCGTGTTCACCTTCAGTGCCTCCCCAATCGCCTTTCCCCCTTCAGGTCCAAGATCGTTGCGGTCAAGGCTGCATGGTGCATGTGTTGTGGTTATCATGTGTGCGTATGTGTGTTCATTCGCATACATGCATGCATGTGTGTGTGTGCAAAGTGTTGATGTGAGTGAGTGCCACATCGCATCAGGCAATCCATCAAAGCATCGTGCACCACATCCCTATCCAAAACACACCTGCACAAAACACACAACTACCACCATGTCACATTCACAAATTACGTTATGTTACTCCACAACACACAACCCCCATAGTGTGACAACATCTTGTCAACCAACATCAACCAACCTCTATCTAGCTCAACACTCACATCCACACACCCACACCCCCTTTCACTATCATGATCACCATGCCACTGAACCACAAGTGCAAATCAATTACACAACATGCACACTCACATACACTCACACACACACACACACATAAAACAAAACAGGTGTGTCGTATCGTCTCACGCTTGTCAACACACCACATCACTGTCTCACCCAGACACATCAACACCACATCAACACAACAATGTGCCCACTGCCACCCACACAAACACACGTGCACCTGCACACGAATCGGCACATATTCACGCTCAGGGCCACGGCCACAACAACACAACTCACTTGAGCGATGTCAGCGTCGTGTTCACCTTCAGTGCCTCCCCAATCGCCTTTCCCCCTTCAGGTCCAAGATCGTTGACGCGAAGGCTGCATGGTGCATGTTTTGTGGTTATCATGTGTGTGTATGCGTGTGTTCATTCGCATACATGCATGCATGTGTGTGCATGTGTGTGTGTGTGTGTGTAAAGTGTTGATGTGAGTGAATGTCACATCGCATCAGACAATCTCATCAAGGCATCGTGCACAACATCTCTGTCCAAAACTCACTTGCACAAAACACACACTACCACATG
>NW_004754912.1:332527-337357 GCF_000188695.1 Salpingoeca rosetta | reverse complement strand
TAGCGGGAAGGGAAACAAAAAAGGGGAACGACAGCGGGTAGGAGGGGAGAGAAAAAAAAAAAAAAAAAAAAAAAAAAAAAAAAAAAAGGCAAGAAAACCATTGAATAAAAAGATCGCCAAGCCACTGAAGCAAAAGCGCAAATTAATTACAGCACATGCACACTCACATACACTCACACACACACACACACACACATAAAACAAAACAGGTGTGTCGTATCGTCTCACGCTTGTCAACACACCACATCACTGTCTCACCCAGACACATCAACACCACATCAACACAGCAATGTGCCCACTGCCACCCACACAAACACACGTGCACGTGCACACGAATTGGCACATATGCACGCTCAGGGTCACGGCCACAACAACACAACTCACGAGAGCGATGTCAGCGTCGTGTTCACCTTCAGTGCCTCCCCAATCGCCTTTCCCCCTTCAGGTCCAAGATCGTTGCCGTCAAGGCTGCATGGTGCATGTTTTGTGGTTATCATGTGTGTGTATGTGTGTTCATTCGCATACATGCATGCATGTGTGTGCATGTGTGTGTGTGTGTGTGTAAAGTGTTGATGTGAGTGAATGTCACATCGCATCAGACAATCCATCAAGGCATCGTGCACAACATCCCTGTCCAAAACTCACCTGCACAAAACACACAACTACCACCATGTCACATTCACAAATTACGTTATGTTACTCCACAACACACAACCCCCATAGTGTGACAACATCTTGTCAACCAACATCAACCAACCTCTATCTAGCTCAACACTCACATCCACACACCCACACCCCCTTTCACTATCATGATCACCATGCCACTGAACCACAAGTGCAAATCAATGAGACCACATGCACTCACACACACACACACACATACACACACACATATATAAAAACAAAACAGGTGTGTTGTATCGTCTCACGCTTGTCAACACACCACATCACTGTCTCACCCAGACACATCAACACCACATCAACACAACAATGTGCCCACTGCCACCCACACAAACACACGTGCACGTGCACACGAATCCGCACATATGCACACCCAGGGCCACGGCCACAGCAACACAACTCACTCCAGCGATGTCAGCGTCGTGTTCACCTTCAGTGCCTCCCCAATCGCCTTTCCCCCTTCAGGTCTAAGATTGTTGCTGTAAAGGCTGCATGGTGCACGTGTTGTGATTATCATGTGTGCGTATGTGTGTTCATTCGCATACATGCATGCATGTGTGTGCATGTGTGTATGTGTGTGTGCAAAGCGTTGATGTGAGTGAATGCCACATCGCATCAGGCAATCCATCAAAGCATCGTGCACCACATCCCTGTCCAAAACTCACCTGCACAAAACACACAACTACCACCATGTCACATTCACAAATTACGTTACTCCACAACCCCCCCCCCCAATAGTGTGACAACATCTTGTCAGGCAACATCAACCAACCTCTATCTAGCTCAACACTCACATCCACACACCCACATCCCCTTTCACTATCATGATCACCATGCCACTGAACCACAAGTGCAAATCAATTACACCACATGCACACTCACATACACTCACATACACACACGCACACATAAAACAAAACAGGTGTGTCGTATCGTCTCACGCTTGTCAACACACCACATCACTGTCTCACCCAGACACATCAACACCACATCAACACAACAATGTGCCCACTGCCACCCACACAAACACACGTGCACGTGCACACGAATCCGCACATATGCACACCCAGGGCCACGGCCACAGCAACACAACTCACTCCAGCGATGTCAGCGTCGTGTTCACCTTCAGTGCCTCCCCAATCGCCTTTCCCCCTTCAGGTCCAAGATCGTTGTTCCGAAGGCTGCATGGTGCATGTGTTGTGGTTATCATGTGTGTGTATGTGTGTGCATTCGCATACATGCATGCATGTGTGTGCATGTGTGTGTGTGTGTGCAAAGCGTTGATGTGAGTGAATGCCACATCGCATCAGGCAATCCATCAAAGCATCGTGCACCACATCCCTATCCAAAACACACCTGCACAAAACACACAACTACCACCATGTCACATCCACAAATTACGTTATGTTACTCCACAACACACAACCCCCCCCCCCCCCAAAAGGGGAAAACATCTTGGCAGGGAAAATCAACCAACCCCTATTTAGGTCAAAACTTACATCCACACACCCACATCCCCTTTCACTATCACGATCACCATGCCACTGAACCACAAGTGCAAATCAATTAGACCACATGCACTCACATACACTCACATACACACACGCACACATAAAACAAAACAGGTGTGTCGTATCGTCTCACGCTTGTCAACACACCACATCACTGTCTCACCCAGACACATCAACACCACATCAACACAACAATGTGCCCACTGCCACCCACACAAACACACGTGCACGTGCACACGAATCCGCACATATGCACACCCAGGGCCACAGCCACAACAGCACAACTCACTCGAGCGATGTCAGCGTCGTGTTCACCTTCAGTGCCTCCCCAATCGCCTTTCCCCCTTCAGGTCCAAGATCGTTGTCTGCAAGGCTGCATGGTGCATGTGTTGTGGTTATCATGTGTGCGTATGTGTGTTCATTCGCATACATGCATGCATGTGTGTGTGTGTGCAAAGTGTTGATGTGAGTGAATGCCACATCGCATCAGGCAATCCATCAAAGCATCGTGCACACACTTCTATTTACGCCAGATACATTAAACCGCCAGGACCCTACTCATGAATTGCAGGTGCATATCCTTGTAACACGTCCATACTCACTTAACTTTCGAGCCACACGTGTTGTTCCAAATGCTGAGGATCTTGTTTCTTGCGTTCTTACCACTCACCCTCTGCAGGCACTCCCGAAACAGGGTTTCGTCTCCCACACCCTTTCGCACAGGCGGGCACTCAACGCTCGCTTGATGCTGGTGCGACTGTGTCTCCTCCTGTTCTTCTTGGCTCCCCTCACGTCCCTCTTCCTGCTTCTCATCTCCCTGTTCGTGCACCTCTTCTGTGCCTTCCAACGTTCCATGTCGCTCACTGCCCATCTCTTTGTTGCGCCACGTCTTCGCCTTGCACGCTCGCCGGAACTTGGCAATCTCTGCTGGCTGCAGCTGCTTCTCCCTCATCAGTATTCCCTCATACAACTGTCGCACGGTCTTTGTTGGCTTGGGTTCGCTTCCCTGCCCTCCTCCCTTCTTTCCCTGCTTCTGCTGCTGCCGCTTAGCAAGTGCACGCTTTCTCGGATTCCGCATGGCCTCTGTTGCCTGCTCCAATTTGTGAAGACTTGTGATGTGGAGTTTCTCAAGCACCAGCCCCATGGAGGACAACATGTTGTAACGCTGCAGCCACTGTGTCAGGCCAGCGTCCAGCGTGGTTGGGAGCTGCCGTGTGATGACGGAGGGGCCGCCTTTGCCGCCCTTCGCGCCGCTAGAGGTGCTGATGTGGCTGAGCTTGTCTACGATGGCGGGGGCGAGGTCAGGCGGCAGGGACATGGACTCGGGATCGCGTGAAGCAGGTATCCATGGAAAGTAGGAGATGGAATCGGGGAGGTGGAATCGCGCAAACGACTCTTCAAGCCGCTCGCACATCTTGATGAAGAAGAATGGCTTGCGCTCATTTTTGATGAAATCAAGTTCTTGAAACGTGCTGAAGGTGGATGGCGTCTCCTTGCCGTACGTCTTGGTGCCCATGATGACAGCCAAGTCACAGGCCGCAAGGTTCGTGATGATTTCCTTTCCCATGTTGCCACCAGGCTCAACATCACACAGGAACACGTCCAGGCCGTGCACCTGCTCCAACTCGCGCTTGAGCAGCTTGCCTGCATGGCCAGCCTCTCCGAACCGCAGCGAAATGAACACCTTCTTGCGACGGCTGCGTTGGGACGCCTTCTTCTGCACCGGCTTTGGTGCGCTCATCCTGGCAGGCGAAGAGGCAGGCAAAGAGGGTAGCCAACTCGCTTTCCTCTCCGCAGGACAGGACGTCAGTCTTTCTCCTCAGGACACAACACTCAAACACCAACAGTTTGTTGTTGTGCAGAGCAAAATGGCTTCCCTTTTCCTGTTCTTTCGCTTTGCTGGCAGAGAAACGCGCGCGTGTGGAAATTTCATTCAAGCTGTCGAGAACTCTCTTTAACAGCAATCTTCAACAAAAAGCGGTACACGACACAAAAGCACAAACAGTCGTAAGACTGAATCGCCACTCCTTCCTTCACTCCTCCTCGTTTGTGGCGAGCGCGAGGGAGAAGGTGTTGGTGTCCTGGTCGTGCGCGATGTCGACAGGGCACGCATGGTCAAGGGACAAGCGGCCAGCTTGCAGCACAGCCGTCGTGGCAACTGCGTGTGTGTGTGCGTGTGTGTGTGCGTGTGTGTGTGCGTGTTTTGGAGTGAGTGAAGAAACCACGCTTTTCGAACTGCAAGTGTTCTGGAACACAAGCAAGGATGCGCAGCACAAACAAACATGAACGCACACATGAATGTCCTCACCTGTTGAAGCGAGGGTTGGCAGGGTCTTGTCAAAGTCGGCCACCGTAGCCTCCTATCGTGTGCTTGTTGGTGAGGAGAAAGATGCGCACGACACACACACACACACACACACACACACACACACACACACACACACACACACACACACACACACACACACACACACACACACACACACACACACACACACACACACACACCGAGGACTCACCCCAGTTGTTGATCGCCTCAGCGGTTGTGACAAACGCGTCGATGCTGTGATATTCATTATACGAGGTGCCGAGAGAGGCAGAATAATCAAAAAGAGGAGGGAGGATGATGTTTTGTTTG
>NW_004754912.1:328976-332061 GCF_000188695.1 Salpingoeca rosetta | reverse complement strand
TGCTACCCTGCAAACGCTAATTTCCATCACAACCACCCCGTTCATTCCACCCCTGCAAGCCACCAAGGTATCGTGCACACGCGTACCCTGTGGGCAGTTGTACGGGTGTGATTCTGCGACGCCAGTGGCTGCGGAGGCGACGACGCGCGTGGGCACAGCACGGCCCTCAACCATCCACGCGTGCATGTCAATGTGGTGGCTGTTCAGATAGTAGCTGCAGGGGTCAAGGGAGAGAGAGTGTGTGTGGGTGGTTGAAAATGAGTGTGCGAAAGTGAGAGACCATGAAAACAGGGGCTTAGCTACCTGCACACACACACACACACACACACGCACTTCACACACACACACATACTTCCCTCACACACCTCACACGCCTCACCTGATATCCGACGTTTTTCCCGCCCACGCCTTGAAGGTCTACAAACCATTGCAGAACATAAGCACGAAAGAACCAGAAACAACCACGACATGTGACACCACCACCACCACCACCACCACCACCACCACCACCACTGTGCACGCACCTCGAGCTGGTACTTTGGCTGGGACATGAAGCTGTTGAAGTAGCTGAAGTCGCCCAGGGCGCGGGCACGGTTCCGCGCATCGACATAGATCGGATCCCACCGCTGGCAACAGGGGGATAGAGTTGTGGACCCGTGTGAGGTCATTGGTGTATGTGTAGAGATTAGACGAAGAATGTAGCACACTGTTAATGACACCACACAGACACACACACAGACACATCATACACGACGATACACGTAATGATACACCCCCTGCCCTCCCCCACACCACACACGCGCACGCACGCAGCAGCAGCGGCATCACCTTGTGGAACTCGACCATGACGAGGACGTTGTGCTTGCGGGCGAGGGCGACGAGCTGGTGGTGGTGCTCGAGCGTCATCACCGCTGGCTTTGTCACCAGCACGTGCACCCCGCGCTCAATGGCGTACTTGGCAATCTCAAAGTGCGTCGGGTCGGGCGTGAAGATGGTCGTCACGTCGCCAGGCCGTAGCCCGTCCAGCGCTCGCTTGTCTGCACCCAATGAAGTGTGGGGGTTTGGGGGGTGGGGTTCATGGGAAAGACGTGAGGAGGACGTGAGGAGGGGAAACGAGGCACATTTCAGCGTGTGTGCGTGCGCGCAAGTCTGTGTGGATTCACACAAGCTCACAAGCCACGCAAGGTTTGCATTATGCAATTGGACGCACATGCTTCAACGTCGCGCTGCACGTCATCGTTGGGGAAGGTGGTCACGCTCACGTCTGGTGAGAAAGGGCAGATGAGGAGGTGAGCCTGTTGGTGATTCATCAAGAACACAGCACAACACAACCCAACACAACACAACACAACACAACACAACACAACGCGCGCGCACACATACACACACACATACACACACACACGCACGCACACACACACACACACACACTTACCGAGGCCGTTGTAGACGTCCGAGATGTTTTCCTTGAGATGCTTGCGGATGCCCGGGAACTTGGTGCCGTTTGTGCCCACGAGCGCAATGTCGCCAATGTGGCTGTGGTGACGACGTAGCCAGGGTGGAGTGTAAAGGATGTGCTCGATGAGGGAGCATGCGAGAGACAAAAAGGGAGAGAAGGAACGACACGGGTGGGGGAAGGTATGTGTGCAGCAGAAACCATGATGCGGTGTTTGTGTTTGACCTTACCCGAGACGCCGCAGCTCAAACATGCACAGGCCAATCACGCCGGCCTTCTTGTCTGCAAACACCAATGGGGTGCGATTGAACGTTTAAACGTGAGAGAGAGAGACAGACAGAGACAGAGGGACACAGACAGAGAGACAGAGGGACATGACAGAAGGAGACAAACAAAGTCACGTACTCTCGCACACGCATACAAGCAAGGCAACGCGTGTGCGCGTGTGGTTTGTGTATCATACCTGACTTGGATCCTGCAGAGTGAACAAACCCTGTCGTGTACTCGCCAGTGCTTCGCGAATCAGACATGTTGTTGGCGTTGATAGTGTGGTCTTCTTGAGAACATGTGTTATGATACAAGGTGACAAGGTGGCCAACCATGCACGAAATTGAACACACACACACACACACACACACACACACACACACACTCACTCACTCACTCACACACACACACACACACACACACACACACACACACACACACACACACACACACACACACACACACACACACACACACACACACACACACGCATTCACATACACACACGCTTACCTGGATGACAAACTTGAAGAGCGCCGAGAGTGCGGACCAGAGGTTTGCCCACTCGTAGTTGAGGCGGACGAGATGCGTCTTCTGGTAGCACAGCAGCCGGTGCACCACCTCCAGGCACCGGCTGGCACGCGGGCGCACACAATTGGACCGGGGGGGCGTGTGTTGTGAAAGGAAGGAGAGGGGAGGGGACCCGCATCGAAGGGTGTGAGTGTGAGGGTGTGAGTGTGAGGGTAAGTGAAAGTATATGTTGTAGCAGAGTGTGCTTGAATTAGCAGAGGAGGTTTTGAGCGTGAACAGGCTTGATTGAGACTCGGACAGCCCCCTTTCCGTTGAACGATTCATGCTCGCCACCAGCTCACGTGTATGCGTCGACGTCAAAGCTTCGCGACATGTGGCTGACCATGTACTCGATGCACAGATCTGTACATGTGTGTGCACGCGCGTGCATGTGCATGCGTGAGTTTCAGTGAGCTGCCAGCGACAGAACATCAGGGCTACTCAAAAGCCGTTTGCGTTCATGCCTGCAGGCAAATCCCAACATCATCATCACCGAATATGCCGAGGACGAGTGGAGCACGCATGGCGGTCACTGTCGTGGCGGGGCGATGGCGCATCTCCTGTCGGGAAAGGAATTGTGGGCGGGATGACGAACAGGGAGGGAAGGGATTGAAAAGGTGGTGAGGATGCAGGGGTGGAAAGACAGGGGAAGGAAAAATTGCACACGCATGCACGAACGTGTTTGCCGATGGGAAAAGGGTGTGTGTGTGTGTGTGTGTGTGTGTGTGTGTGTGTGATGTGTGTGTGTGTGTGTGTGTGTGTGTGTGTGTGTGTGTGTGTGTGTGTGTGTGT
>NW_004754912.1:318243-320597 GCF_000188695.1 Salpingoeca rosetta | reverse complement strand
TGTGTGTGTGTGTGTGTGTGTGTGTGTGTGTGTGTGTGTGTGTGTGTGTGTGTGTGCAAACTTCGTCACAGCATGGCGATCGCGGTGCCTTGTCACGACCATCTACTGACCAAACACGCCTGCTGCTCTTCAACTCAAACGCAACACAGGCAATTTGATGGTGAAGCGGACCTGGCGTCCGCCTGCTCGGGTTTGCTCTCCATCGACGCGTTTGTCACGTCGCTGTCCTCCATCATCGCCAACCCGGCAACGCTGCAGCTCGTGCGTACATCTACTGCACCACAACATGCCGTCTGCAGCACGTGGTGCTCGCACATGCATCGTACATGCGAAACCTCACATACCCATTTATCATACACACACGCATGCGTACGTGCATGCTCACACATATACACACGTGCACAAAAACAACAACACCCACCACCACGACGATGGGCACAGGTGAGCGTAGTTCTGCCGCCGTCCGGTCTGCCCGACACGACGTTCATCAATGGCACATGTGCGCACGCTGCGGCCTCCATCGCCGTCACCTTCATCTGGGGAGAAGACGTGAGCACATCTTGTGTGTGTGTGTGTGTGTGTGTGTGTGTGTGTGTGTGTGTGTGTGTGTGTGTGTGTGTTACTTGTGTTCCTGCTGTTTGCTGGCGATGTTTGGAATCGAAGCTTATTGTAGGTCTTGTCCATTCATCCATTCACTTTGGTCACCCTGTTCCAACCCGCCCCCTCCCTCCCTCGCCAACACCATCGTCTTCAGGGTGTGTCCGCTGCGCATGTGGACGTCACCGCCGCCAACGTGACGCAATCGCAGCCATTTGTGCAGACGTTCGCCGTCACCTTTGCCCGCAGCACAGACGCAAAAGGTGGGACAGTGAGGTCCTGCTTGTAGTGTGGTTGTTGTGCATGCATCTGTGTTCCTGTGTACCTGTATGTGAGAGTGTGTAAGCATGTGTGCGCTGAAAGCACGCTTCCCTTTGCCAACACATCCCATTCACACACTACCAGTTCGCTCTGGTCGCCCCGGATATTTGGACGGCCGCCCGCTGCTCATGCAGGTGACACCACATTGCTGATGATGATGATGATGATGACGGGTGTTGGTGCCCTTGATGTGCTTTCTCAGAGTGTTTGCTTGCAGTTTGAAAACTCATGTGCTGTCGCAATGCTGCCTTGTATTGTGTTCTATTGCGTGGCGCCATCAGGACTTTGAGTATTCGCTGATTGGCGTCGACGCAAGATCAACACGCTGCAGTGAGGTACGCTTGTACCCGAGGTGTTTCCATCCACCTGCCTCCCCATGGCTCCCAAACAGACACAGACACACACACCCACACGCGCGCGCACACACTCACACACACACACACACACACATTCACGCCTCACAGGTTGGCCGCCGCCCGCTCGCCTTCAACGAGAATTCGCTGTCAATGTGTCAACTCGAGTTTTCCGTCGACGATTTCAGCGACTGCAACGCTTTGCGCGCCAATTTCAGACAGGTGTCGTTCACACGAGCACACGTGGGCCTGTGTTACTGTCATCGTTGCATCTTGGTGTATGCCTTGTCATCACCTCACAAACAACAACCGCCCCCCCAACCCCAACAACGACCAACCGCCCCCCACCTAACAACTACCATCACCGCCATCATCGCTGCAACAGCACCTTGGGCTCCCCTCGTCGTCGTCGGTTCCCGGCCGCGTCGGCATTTACGGCGATTCTGACACATCTGCAGCGGGCGAATGGATCGACGTCATCCACACCACCACCCGCGAATACGCCGATGTCAGTCCGTGTGCTACACGCGTGCGTGCGTGTATGTGCGTGTGTATGCGCGTGTGTATGTGTGTTGTTGCTTTGTATGTGTGTGTGTGTTGTTGTTGCTGCTGCTGTGCCTGCTTGCCTTTCTGTTACTCCTGGTGTTTTGTTCTGTTCTGTCTCTTACCAACGTCAACAATTCGCAACAACACTTATTCGCTCCATCTCCACTCGCCCCACCCACCACCGTAACAACAGCAAGAGCTGTTCCTGAACTACACGCAGCGGCCCCTATGCAACGACGTTCCACGGCGTGCCGAGATTCAGGTGAGCACAGCTGTGCACATACATACGTACACACGCACACACAGTGGCCAGCACGCATGTAGTGTTGGTGTTGGTGTAAGTTCAACTCACACTCACACACACACACACTCTCTCTCACTCTCACATGTACATGCACGCGCGCACACGCGCGCACACACCATCAATCAATTGGCAGGTGTTGGTGACGTCGCAAGGGCATCCGCAGAACCCGCAGATGATTGTGTTTGGAGCGCAGGTCACAACATACACACGCCATCTCTACATCACTGCCACAA
>NW_004754912.1:298243-313243 GCF_000188695.1 Salpingoeca rosetta | reverse complement strand
CGAGCTGTGCGCTTCGTGGTGGTGGTGCTGTGCGGGTGTTGTGTGGCGGCGTGCGGATGCTGTGCGGTGTGCGGGCAAGCAGGCTGCAGCCGTGGACGCAGCTGCGTCGCGTAACGGGAGGCAGCAGTGTCAGGGCGAACAACCCAAGGGCGGTATTTGGCGCAGGTACGAGATGGACGCAGACGCGCTGCATTTCATCGTCATCCACGACAAGAAGAGCGGCGTCCAGTTCTGCCGAGGGCAGTGTGTGCTGGAGCTGTGGCAAGCCTGCGGGAGCCAGCGGTGCCTTCTTCTGTGCTGCCTGCGGTACCATCCAACCCCCGCACAAGGGCACACCCAACTACTTTTCTGTCCTCGACTTGTGAGTGCATATGTGTGTGCGAGATTGTGTGTGTGTGTGCGGGATTGTGTGTGTGAGAGCGAGATTGTGTGTGTGTGAGAGCGAGATTGTGTGTGTGTGAGAGCGAGATTGTGTGTGTGTTTATGTGTGGAGGCAGTGTGAGTGTGTGATTATGTCTGCCTGTCCGTGTTTGCCTCCCTGTGCTCACGCCAAAGCTGCGCCTGTTCTTCTTTCTCCTCCTCCTTCAAAAGGCCAGCGGCGTTTGATGTGGATCTATCCAAGGCAGAACAGACCTTCCGCTCGCTCCAGACAAAGTTGCACCCAGATCGGTTCGGCATGAAGTCCGAGGTGGGATGTGAGATGCATCCAAACCTGTCAGCCTGCACTGCGCTGAAGCTTGCGTCGCGCCTGGCATGTGCCTCGTATTGCCTCTCACGGCCAACACTTGTCCCTGTCCCTGTCCACGTGGTTGCAGAAGGAGCAAGAGTATTCAGGCCAGCAATCTGCGGTTGTCAACGACGCGTACAACGCCATCCGCACGCCTCTTAGTCGCGCCCTCCACCTGGTCAGTTCGCAGAGGAACTTCACGCCTCACTTTGCAACGTGCTTGCTGGTTCAAGCAAACACACGCGCGCACTCTTCTGCCTCAACGCCGTTTCGCTGTCGTTCAATGATTGCAGCTGGACTTGAATGGAAACGGCGTTGCAGAGCAGGAGAAGGCAACAGACATTGAGTTCCTCATGGAGGTGATGGAGGTTCGTACCGTGATGTGCTCTGTGTGTGTGTGTGTGTGTGTGTGTGTGTGTGTGTGTGTGTGTGTGTGTGTGTGTGTGTGCGTGTGTGTGTGTGTGTGTGTGTGCGTGTGTGTGTGTGCTCTGTGTGTGTGTGTGTGAGTGTGTGTGTGCACTGGCCCTTCTCACGTCTCTTCACACCCTCGCGTGCGTGCTTGCGTTGAATTGCGCAGTTGAATGAGCAGCTGGCGGAAGCAACGACGGAGGATGCCCTCCTTGCTTTCGAGGAATCACTCACAGGTGCGGTAGTCTGTACACGTGTACACGTTGTGGCTGCGAGTTCAGAGTAGGAAACGAAACGAAAGGCATTGCCTATGCCCCCATCCACACTCCACACACTTTTCCCTCACCTCAACCTTACTCCCGCACTTGTCTCTCTCCTCTCTCTTGCTTTCCCATTCCTCTGCCGTTTGTTCGTGCCCGCAGCTCGGCGCGACGAAACACTGAAGACGATGGCAGACACGTTCAGAGCTGGCGATATGGCTGCAGCGAAGGTACAAGCAAGCAGCTGTGTGTGTATGTGTGTGTGTGTGTGCATGTGTGTGTGTGTGTGTGTGTTGGTACGCAACCCGAATGCGTCCGTGCTTCCCACTCATAGCACAACACAACACACACGACACCACACCACACCTCAGGAGGCGACGCTGGCGCTGCGGTACTTTGACAACTTGCAGGACCAAGTGCACGACCGCCTGGACGCCGTCTAGCTGCTTGTTTGATGCTCGGTGGTGGTTAGCGGTTGCTGGTGCTTGCTGAGCTTGGTTGCACAGGTTAATGTAACACAGCAAACAACAGCAGAAGCAGCAGAAGCCACGCAAGGGTGGCGCAATGGAAACATGCAAACCCACACAAACAACCAGAGAACAACAACACAGTGCTCTTGTGCTTTCTTCTACTTGGCGAGGAGTGCGACATGGCCCTGGTGCTGGCGCGCGCAGAGTGATGACGGCCGTGGTGATGATGGGTGTGACGTTGGCGGTGATGTTGGTGGGACAGGTGGGCTGCGTAGGCGGGAGTGATGACTCCACGTTTATGCTGGCGCCACCAGCACAGCATCATGCCAACTTCGTGTCGCAGCCGTCGGCGTTTGAGGCGTGGGTGCATGGCCTTGTGCTTGCGCTGCCAGATGTGCGCGACGTGCACGCTGCGGGCTGGAGGGTGGACTTTGTCGACGGCAACTGCACAGACTTCACGTTCGAGGCCATTGCGCGGCCAGAGGGCAGGCCGCACGACCACAGCGAGCCGGTGCACGTGCGCGTGGAGGATGTGGCCACCAACTGCACGGCACGGTGGATTGCCACCAGCCCAGCCGGGACAAAGTCACATGGCCCAGCCATCCTGGACGTCTCGCGAAGCGACGTCACCTTTGTTGCAGAGCAGGACCAGTGTCACCACACGCCGTGTCTCCGCGCCAAGAACGTCACCTCCTCCTTCAACGTGAGCACCGTGTCATACGTGTGTGTCTATGTGTGTCTGCGTGTGTGTCTGCGCGCGCGTGTGTGTGTGTGAGTGTGTGTGTGTGTGTGTGTGTGTGTGTGTGTGTGTGTGTGTGTGTGTGTGTGTGTGTGTGTGTGTGTGTGTGTGTGTGTGTGTGTGTGTGTGTGTGTGGATGAATGGGAAGTACATTCGTGATGTGTTCATCTGTGCTCATCCTCTGTCTCCCTTTCTGTATTTCCCTCATAACAACAGGTGACTGATCTCGAGTTGAAAGATGCACCGCCGCAGCTACAGCTCATCTTCGAGATTGCCCGGCCAGTCGCCATCGCAGGTACATGCGTTTCGCGCCCACATCGAATACAGAACACACAACGACTGAGCTTTGTTCGCACACACACACACACTCTCTCTCTCACACACACACTCTCTCTCACACACTCTCTCACTCACACACTCTCTCTCACTCACACACACTCTCTCACTCACTCACACACACACACACACACACACACACACACATATACAGGGTTTGAGGTGGCGTTGGACGTGGCTGTGGACGCGGCTGTGGATGCGGTGGTGGATGTTGTTGGCTCTGGGATCCAATCGGACCTGCAGTACCTCGTGGACACATACGCCATCAACGCAACCGCGGCGCCACCCATCCCGCTCGCACCAGGTCAGCTGGCACGGCTTGTAGGCAGTGCCCTTGCCCCTGCGATAGGGAGTGGCCGTGCAACAGGGAAGCAGTGGTTTACAGGAAAGGCGGTGGTGCATGCTATTGTGGTTTGCTTCTCACTCACTCACTCACTCACTCACTCACTCACTCACTCACTCACTCACATACACACCTACGCACTCACTCACTCACTCACACACACACACACACACACACACACACACACACACACACACACACACACACACACGCACTCACACCTACGCACTCACTCACACACACACCCACGCTCTCACACCTACGCACTCACTCACTCACTCACACACGCACACACGCACTCACACACACACACACACACTCACTCACTCACTCACCAGATGCGGTTGACCTGCGGGACGACGGGTTCATATCGATGGTGGAGTACGTCGCCAATACCGTGTTTGCCAACAGCACCGACTTCAATGTGAATCAGATCATCTCCATCATCACAAACGGCACCAACGCCATCGACATCTCCGACCTCGCACAAAACTTCACGTATGTGCTCGAGCGAAACAACACCGGCAGCATTTCGCTTGCCCTGGACAGCGTGCGCGTCAGTGACCTGGACTCCATCGCCACCATCAACATGATGCAACCCGTCTCCGCCTCCCGCGTCACGTCGCGCCTCGTCTTCGACGGCCTTTGCCTGCAGGCAACGTTTGCCTACAATGCAACACTGCACGGCCCCGCGCTCAACAGCAGCGCCCCACTGGTGGAGAACGGATCTTTCACTGCCGTCTTCTCCTCGCTCGCAGGGACAGTCGACCTGGACTTTGACATCTCCACAACCCGGCTGCACGAGCTGTATGCGGAGAGCTACTACAAACCGGGCTGTCTTGCCAGCGCCGTGCGAGACGCAGCCGTCAGCCTCATTGCCACCTCGTTTGCGTTTGAGAATGCGACGCTGGTCGTGGCCGACGATGTGCATCTGGATACTCTCGTGAGCGACATCCTCGCCCTCGCCATCCACCCCTTTGTTCCAGCCCTGCCAAAGGTGCGCAAACGTGTTGCTGCGCTTGCTCGTGGCTTGGTTTTTCGTGTTGTGGCATGTTGTGTCGTGTTGTGTCGTGTTGTGTCGTGTTGTGTGCACAAGTGCGCCTGATGCAAAGCAAGCCACGTTGTCTCGTTCCACTAACTCATCCACACACACGCCCTGACACACACGCCTGGCGTACACACACGCACACACTCACACACACGCACACACACACACACAACATAGGTACTCAACTACGTGTACAACGGCCCTGTGCGCAATGCGCTGAACGAATATGTGCAGGAGTGGCTGTTCAAGTCCACGCAGTGCGTCAACACGCAGCCGGAATTCTGGTCCCCTTCCATCATCGCTGGTGGCGGCGGTGTCCTTGTGTTTGTCATTGTCGTGCTGCTGCTGCGGTTACAGCGACCCACAGCCGCGCACATGACCGCTCTCAGCATCAATGGCGACAACGACGCTGCTGCTGGTGACACGTTCAATAGCAAGGCGTCAAACCACCTCAAGCACCGCGACCACACCGGGTCTGCTGGACAGGTGGCAGGTGTGCTCGGTGGCGGTGACAACGTGCTGACGCGGCTGAATGCGAAGAGCAAATACGTCAGCTTTGGCAACGGCAACATCAACAGCACCGCTGGACGCGGCGATAGTGGTGGTGACCGGAGCGTTGTTGAGGCGAAGCGGCAGCGCGTGCCGTTGCTCTCTGGCGTCAACTGTGAACCATTGGAGGATCTCTATGAAACATATGCGCCGTGTTTCGGCAACGAGGCTGCCATCTCCACAGCCATGCGCTACGGCATGCCCATCATGATCATCTTCACGATTGTGCTACTTGTGATGTCGCAATCGCGCATCGCTGGCAGTGCATTCTTCAACGTGCACTACAACCACACGGACTTTCGCATGCCCGTGGTGAAGACACTCCTGTTCACGCGCACCGTGCAGGACATGTGGAGTGCGCACGTGTATGTGCTGGTGGCGTGCATTGTTGTGTTTTCAGGGGCATGGCCCCACATCAAGCTGGTGATGATGCTGTATGCGTGGGTGGCGCCCGTCGCCTGGCTCCCCGTCCAGCGCCGCGAGCTCTTCCTCCAGGTCCGCCCATGTTTGGATGTGTGTGTGTTTGTGTGTGTGTGTGTGTTTGGATGTGTGTGTGTGTGTGTCTGTGTCTGTGTGTCTGTGTCTGTGTGTCTGTGTGTCTGTGTGTGTTTGGATGTGTCTGTGTGTGTCTGTGTGTCTGTGTTGGGATGTGTGTAGGTATGTGTGCGTGTGCACGTGTGTGTGTGTGTGTTTGTGTTGGTTTGTGTGTCTGTGTGTGCACGCGTGTTTATTTCTGCCCTGCACAGACTTGTGTCTTTCCCCACCTGTGCCATCATCCAACACATCTAGCACCTCATGTCTCAACCCCCCCCCCCGCCCGGCACAACACGCGCGTTCGCGGCTGCAGGTGCTGGACTTCCTTGGCAAGTGGTCGATCATGGACATCTACGTCAGCATCATGCTGCTGGTCGGCCTCCACCTGCATGTGCCGCTCGCCAATGAGCACGTGACCGGCCCGGCGTACATCGACCTGTGGGTGGAGACGCGCCCCGCTGTGTTCTACTACTGGACGACAATCATGCTGTCGCTCATGCTGACACACGTCATGCTACACGTGCACCGGACAGTCGTGCACACCAACGCGCGCCTCACGCCGATGACAACGGAGAAGGCTGCGCTCTGTGGCCACCACTTCTACTCAAAGGGCAGGTGAGCAGGGTGTGTGTGTGTGTGTGTGTGTGTGTGTGTGTGTGTGTGTGTGTGTGTGTGTGTGTGTGTGTGTGTGTGTGTGTGTGTGTGTGTGTGTGCTTGTGCAATTCCTTCGTGTTCTGACCAGTCACCCTTCTCTGCCATGTCCCTCCTCGTGACTACTCCTGCCACCACGACAGGTTCTTCGTGCTGACGCTTGGTGGAAAGCTGTTCCTGGCATTTTGCATTGCTGTCACGCTTGGCGCCATCATCTTTGGTGTGTTATCGCTGACGTTCAACTGTTGCTGCTATGCCATTGCTGTGTTGGCACGTTCTAATAACGCCACATTACCCACTAACCACACACTCAAATAAACACCGACACCCACCACTGCCTCCCCCCCCCAAACTTTCGTTTCCAGGCATCCAAACGACCGCGTTTACGTTCCGCTTCAAAGGCCTGGCGGCGTGGTTGATTGCATACACGGGCGGATCAGACGACCGCTCATTGTCCGTCTGGGAAATGGCCGTCAACTTTCCCCACTCTGCCCAGCACCCAAACTCCGGCAGCGCACGGTAATGGTGGCGATGATCTTGGCGGTGGCGGTGGTGGCGGTGATGAAGAAGGATTGCTGTCCTTGCGTCCTTGCGCTGCCTCTTTGTTCCTCACAGTTCATATCACACACACACATGCGCACATACTGCAGGTTTGTGCAAGTTGTGTTTACGGTGTTTGCGGTGGCGCTGCCTGTTGCGCTGCAACTTATTCTGTCGGTGCTGTGGTTCGTCCCCATGCGACCAACAGCACACGCGCGCGTCTTCCACATCACCGAGATTGTGCACGCCTGGGCTGCACTCGAGGTAAGGCCCCTGTCATGATGTGTGCGATGATGTGCGATGATGTGTGATGTGTGTGACGTGTGTGTTTCTTCGTTTGCGCTCTTCGGAGCAACACATGCCGTCCAATACCTCGTGTTTCATTTTCTTGCACATACGCACACACGCACACACATACGCACACGCGCGCGACCACCAGGTGTTTGTGCTGGCGGTGATTGTTGCGCTGCTGCAGCTGCGGCCGCTGGCGCAGTTCATCATCGGCGACAAGTGCACGGGCATCAACGCTCTCCTGCGCATCCTCTTCGACTCGGAGCTCAAAGGCAACGACAAGGTGTGATTTTGTCTGTGTGTGTGTGTGGCGCGTGTCTGTGATTGTGTGTGTGGTGCGTGTGATTGTGTGTGTGTGTGGTGCGTGTCTGTGATTGTGTGTGCGTGTGTGATTTTGTCTGTGTGTGTGTGTGATTGTGTGTGTGTGTGTGATTGTGCTCTGAGTATGTGGCACGTTTTATTTTGCCCCTTGCGTTTGCATTCATGCTGAGCACATCTTCGCATCCCATCCCTTTTCCATTCGCTTGTTTGCAGTGCTTTGATGTGGAGACGGAGCTTGACACGGGCAGCTTCGTCCTCATCGGCTGCTCCGTCTTCTCCGTCCTGCTCACCCTCGCCACCCTCACCCTCTCGTCGCACGTGAGTCTGGCGTGTGATAGTGAGGAAAAGAGAGAGAGTGTGTGTGTGTATCTGTGTGTGTGTGTGCCATTTTCGTGTACACTGTCGTCATTCCCATGCTGCATTGTAGGCATCCTTCCCTGCCACCTCATTTACCAACACACACACACACACACACACACACACACACACACACACACACACACACACACACACACACATATCAGGCTGTGAAGGAGCGAAATGGCCTTGTGTCGCTCCGCAAACGCAAGGCGATCACTTTTATTCTTGGCAGCAGCAGCAGCAGCAGCAGCAGCGCCACGAGCAGTCGATACAGCAGCACGGCCTCGTATTACGACCAAGCCATCCGTGCATCTGTCTCCTCAAGAACACCCCGGTTTGACGCTATTCCTGAGCACGGCAGCACTGCCAATGGTGGTGGTGGTGGCGGTGGTGGTGGTGGCAGCGTGGTTGATGGGGGTGTTGGGGGTGCGAACAGCACCAATGGGGGTGACAGCAGGGGTGGTTTGCTGCAGCGTTGCGATGAGCGCCACTCACGACTCCACAGCAGCGGGATGGCTGGTGACCACGGCACGTTTGCGGGCCAAAGGCGTCAGCGAACCACCAGCTCGAGTGATGGTGGCTGCTGTTGCTGTTGCTGCTGTGGCGGGTGTCTTGGTGCCGTGTCTTCGTGGTGTGGCGGTGCGTGCCGTCGAAGGAAGCGGTGGGACGAGTTTGGCGATGGGAGCGACGATGCCCGCCTGCTGCTTGGCCGCGGCGGTGGCGGTGGTGGTGGTGATGATGGCTTTGATGGCGACGCGCTCGATGACAGTGATAGCGGGTGCGGGTGTGACCTGTGGGCCGTTGCCCAGGCCCTGCGCCTATGCAGGCGTGTTGTCTTTGTTCCCTCTGAGTAGCTTGTAGCTGGTAGCTCGATGCGTTGATTTGTTCACTTGATAGAAGAAGAAGAAGAGAAAGGCTTGGTTGCTCAAGAAGAGAGTCAAGGAAAGCAGGGAAGGCACAAAGCCAAACAAACACATAACACGGCACAACAGGAAGCAACAACAACAACGCATGGGACTGCGCTCAACCAAAGGCATGTCTGGTGACGGCGACGGCAATGGTAGCAGCGGCAGCAGCACGTGGCGCGAGTTGGGCAAGGTGCCGTGGCTGCGGGACTACGCGGCGGGTCTGAAGAAGGCGCACGAGGAGAACAAGCCCGTGCTGCTGCTGTTCCAGGAGGTGCCTGGGTGCTCCACATGCGTTGGGTACGGGCAGATGGTGCTGTCGAACCACGCCATCGTGGATGCAGCGAGCACGCTGTTTGTGCCTGTGGCCATCTTCAACAACAAGGGAGGCGCGGATGCAGAGGTGCTGCGCAAGTACCGCGAGCCGTCGTGGAACAACCCTGTGGTGCGCTTCATCGACGCCGATGAGCAGCAGCTTGCGCCCCGCCTCAACGGCGACTACTCCGTCAGCGGCCTTGCCCGCAGCATGTGCAAGGCTCTCGCTGCGGCCGGCAAGACCGCGCCAGCCGCGCTCACCGCCCTTTCCAAGTGACGTCGTTGCAACGACACTGTGCAATGTCGCATGCTGCCATGTATGATGTCGTGCATGATGCCGTGTGTGGTGTCGTGTGTGTATGGTGTCATGTATGATGCTATGTGCGTTCCTCCAACCACCGTGTTACTGTCACGCGTGCAACCTTACAGTTACTGTTGCCCTGCTCTTCCTTTCCTGTTCTACGTGCCTATTCCCTCTTGTTACACTTGGCGCTGTGCCATCGCACTCCTCCACTGCTCTGTGCGGCTCTGTGCGGCTCTGTGTGTGTGTGTCTGTCTGTCTGTCTGTGTGTGTGTTTGGATGACGACGTAGTGGCTGACAAGTGTCTCCCTGTGTAGCGCCCTCTGCCCTGTCTCCTGTGTTCCCCCCCCCCTACCCTCCGCCTTCGCCTCTTCCAGCTGTTACGACCGTTGACTGACACTGTGAAACGAAGTGTGTAAATGAAGCAGCCTGACCTAAAGCCCCGCGGCCACCACGTTCCATATCCATCCACTCAAGACTCCACCTCACATGACCCAAGGGAGCCACAACGGAGGCGGAGCAACAAGGGACAGGCGGAGAAGCAGAGCGAGCGGGGGAGGAGTTGTGAACCAAACATCAAACATGGAATGCAAGCACGACAGGCCGAGAGACAAAACACAAGGGTCACAACAGAGCGAGAGAGCGAGAGAGCGAGAGAGCGAGAGAGGCACATCAAGCATCAAGACCGCAGTGTCAAAGGGTAAGGGGGAAGATAACGAAACATGCACAAGCAAGCAAGCAGGTCGTGGCACGATATGCGTACGTTGTAGGAAGAGAAGGAAGCAAACAGCACAGAGACAAATCTACAACCACCACCAGCAGCAGCAGGAGAAACAGCAGCAGGAATAGCAGCAGTGCCACCACCACCACAACCACTGCCGCCACCAACAATCATCAATCATCAATCATCAATCATCAGCCACTGTTGTCACCACCATCCTCATGCGTCGGCCTACTCAAAGTTGTTGACGAGAGGCGTGTGCCCCTCCTTAGTCTTCTTCTTCTTCTTCAACTTGTCTGGTGTCGGCATGAAGAAGGCGGCAACGGCGATGACGCTCGCCACCACGATGAACACGCCAATCACCACCGCAAACGCGTGGCGCGCAGCCCAGGGCTTGAGGTGCTTGTGCGGCGGGCTTGGTGGATGCACCATCGTGTACACCCACGCAGACGCCGTGTCTGCATCGGTCACAATGGCGGTGCCGACAGCGACATCGGCCACGTCCGTGGACCTGTGATATGGGGTGGGGGGAAGGGGGGAATGGGAGATGGTGGTGGTGAGTACACGAAAAAGGTGGTGGTGGTGGTGGTGGTGGTGGTGGTGGTGGTGGTGAAAGAAACAGTAACAAGGAGAGAATTGGGGCGGGCCATGCACACACACACACACAACACACACACACGCACGCACGCACGCACACACACACACACACACACACACAACACAACACAACACGTGTGACTTACTCTGATGCCCAGGAGGTGAAGCCAGCGGGGTACTGTGCGAGGGTGGTGCCGTTGTTGGTGATGGAGTAGAGGAAGACGTCTGCCGATCGGCCCGTGGAGACCATCACCAGCGAGGCGTCGAGGGCCAGCGCAGTCGGACGCGGCGCAGCAGATACGAGCAGCCTGCGCAGGCGGTGTCGATTGAATGATGATGTGGAGTGGTGCATGGGAGGTGGGGGGGGGGGCGGTAATGGGTGGTTGTGAGGGCGGGGAAGAGTTGACAAAGCAACAGGATGGGTGGACGGCGATCAGGACGAACACAAACGAGATCATGTGTGTGTGTGTGTGTGTGTGTGTGTGTGTGTGTGTGTGTGTGTGTGTATGTGGTGAGGCAACAGGAGTGTGTGGCGTGGCTGAGGCAACAGGAGTGTGTGGCGTGGCTGAGGCAACAGGAGTGTGTGGCATGGCTGAGGCAACTCACCCCACGATGCCCCATGTGCCGTCATTCGAGTCACGTAGCCAGATCTGTGCAGCAGCATCAAAGGCCATGCGCAAGAAGGGGGGGGGTAACACGATGTGGGATGAGATGGGATGGGATGAGGGCAACGCATGTACACGCAGGAACAAAGCACAACACGACACAACATAATACGACACAACATATACAACACACATGCACATCATGTCACACTCACTCATTCATACACACTACCACACACACCAAACCACACAAACAGCGCACCCTGTCGCTGGCTGATCCGTCTTGGAGCCTGCCGCCCACGACGAGCAGGTGGTTCCCCAGGGCAACGACGGCAGCAGAGTCGAGCGGCCAGTCGTGCGCGCCGACCGGGCAGTGGATTGGGGCCCACGTCCACCCGTCGTCACGGCTCTCCCAGAAGCAACGCTCTGTGGCGGTGGTGTTGCTGCGCCCAAACCCAATGAACAGGGAGCCGTTGCTTGCACGCACGGCGGCGTGGCCAGCAAGTGCCGGCAGGGATGGCGGCGTCACCGTCAGCCATGTGTCGTTGCGGAAGAAGTACACGAGCATGCTGGCGATGGGCCCAATGCGACGCTCCTCATACGCCGCGTCAACGCCGTCCCATACGGAGGGCAGTGCCGCTGGCTTGGAGTGCTCGCCCAACATGGCACTGCGGCGGTTGCGGTCGGCCTTGGTGGTTGGTGTTGACTTGGTGGTGGTGGTGGTTGTAGTGTTTGTGGTGGTTGTTGTTGTTGTTGTCGATGTTGTTGTCGTTGTTGTTGTGGTGGTAGTTGTGGTGGTAGTTGTGGTTGTGGTTGTGATGTTTGCGGTGGTTGTGGTTGTGGTGGTGGTTGTGGTGACTGTGGTGGTGCGGTTTGCAGTGGTTGTGGTGGTTGTGGTGGTGGGTGGGCGCGTGGTGCTGGATGGCCTGAAGGCGCCACCAATGATGGCAACACGGTCATCACCGAGGCTCACGGCGGCCGTGTCCATTGGAAAGTCCTCTGGTGCAAACGCGGTTGTGTTGATGTCCGCCTGGAAGGTGAACCCCGTGCTGTTGAAGAGGAAGGTGCTGATGGCCGAATCGTTGATGACGGCCAGCGCCAGCTGCGAGTCCACCGTGACAGACACGACGTGGCGGTGCGAGTCGATGGGCAGCAGCATGGACCGCTCTCTCACGCGCATCTCCTCCGGAACCGCGCGCATGCAGCCCACGCTCACGTGCTCCGTCTCGCCGGGCACCGTCTGGCAGTACCCGGTCTTGCACGCGGGAATGATGTCTCCGTTGGGCAGGGTGGTGTTGCTGAACGTCCAGGCGAAGCACTTGGGCCCCTGGCGAACGCAGTGGGCTGCGCACTCCTCCGGCGTGCCGATGAGCAGCTGCAGGTCCAGGGACATGCATGTCTTGTCGTTGAAGGGCGCATATCCGCGGTAGCAGAGGTGGCCGTCCCCGTTTGGCGTGTCGTCCGCCGGTGTTGAGACTGATGACGCTGCTGCTGCTGCTGCTTCAGCAGCGTCTCCAGCGTCCAGCACGCCCAAGCCAGCATCGGTTGCCTGCGCTTCCGTGGCAGCCAGCAGCATCACCCCAAGTACGGCCAGTATCCTCATCATGCTCATCCTTGTTGCTGTGTTGTTCGCACGTCCAGTCGCAGCACCATCAACACCAGCACCAGCCATCGTCCGCATCAAGTCTGTGTCCTCCGCACTCACGCCTCCAAAACAAAATTGCGCCGCAAAGGAGAGAATGTGGGGATGCTACGATTCGCACAAGATGGCGCTGCAAAGTGCGCATTGTTTGCGCAAGCGCACATATCCGCCACACCCCTGAAATCGCACCGCAGAATTTTTTTTATTCTGCGCAAAGCAAGAAGACAACGAAGACGACAACCAAACACAAAGACCGTTGTTTCGTTGGTTGTTTGAGCGTGTGGTGGTGGGCATCATCAGCAGCATCATCGAGCTGCAACAGCCAACCAGCCGGCAGCATTGTAGCAGCATTGAAGCGGTAGCAGCCAGCCAGCATCTCATCAGTTTGGTGAAGCTGCTCAGGTGGCTGCGAGGAAAGCAGACGCAGAATAGTCAAAGCAAGCAAGTGAAGCAAACAAAGGGCGGTTTGCGTGAGAGAGTGTGTGTGTGAGCGACGCGGTTGGCGTGCTGATTTGTTTGTGAGCTCGACCTTGTTTGGTGTGCTTTGGGATTGACTGGTCAACCATGGCGGAAGTGGACGCACACATGAACCAGGATGGCGACCAGATGCTGCAGGGCCTGCAAGCTCTGGCATCAGACCTCAAGACCTACGAGGACTCCAACGGCATGGACGTCTCTGCACTCTCAGGTTAGGGGAGGGGGGTTGTGGTGCGTGTGTGTGTATGTGTGTGGGTGGGTGTGTGTGTGTGTGTGTGTGCGTGTGTGTGTGCGTGTGTGTGTGCGTGTGTGTGTGTGTGTGTGTGTGGGTGGGCTGTGCGGATATGTGTGCTGATGTACACAGCCTGTACGCAGCCTGTGCATAGCCTGTACGCAGGCTGAGCTTCTTACCTCGGCTGAACCATAGATGCTGCGAGTCACATGGCATGCACGTCACATGCTCTTGATCAACCCTCACTCCGCCCCCTAACGCACTCTTGCAGTGGACATTGCCACAAAGGAGCTGACCATGATGCAGCAGGTGTCCAACCTGCTGTCCTCCATGTCCACGGAAGTGTTGCGGCTCAAGGAGCAAGTCAACCAGCTCAACCTTGACAAGCAATCGTGAGTTGCGTGTATGTGTGTATGTGTGTGTGTGTATGTGTGTTTGAGAGCGCGGATGGTTTCAGTGATGGGTGGATGGGTGGATGCACACGCGTGGTGCATGTTCTCCGTGCAGTCCCGATTATATACGTGCACCTCACATGCGCAACGACAACCCATACATGCCACTTGCACACGCGCACGTTCTTGCAGCCTGCAAGAGCAGGTGGACGAGTTGAACGAGCAGCTGACACAGGCGGAGGTGGCCAATGCAGAAAAGGACGAGGAGATTGCCAGGCTTCAACGGCTTGGCCCACAACAACCAGACGTCGACATCTCAGACCACCCAGATGATGTGCGTCTACGTGTGTATGTGTGTGTGTGCATGTGGGTGTGTGTGATGAGAAACGGGCTGCGTGAGTATTTGTGCGTTGCAAGTTGTAGTAGGACACCACCACGCTCACCTCAATTACCCACGCCCTGCTGCTGCTGCTGCAGGTCAGCGAAATTGCTGTGCCAGAGGACCTTGCAGACAACCTCTCAGATGTAAGTGAGGCGATGATGAGGACGAGGAGGAGGAAGATGGCGCTGCATTTCGGTGTGTGTGTGTGTGTGTGTGTGTGCGTACGTGTGTGTACATCTCCCACGTGTATCCACACCTTGCCTTCTAATGTGTGTGTGTGTGTGCGTGTGTGTGATGTGATTGTCGCCCAACAGTTGGATCGCGCAGAAACAGCGTCACAGGTATGCACGCGCGTGCACTGTTGTGAGCACTTCGCACAGTGAACCATGAGCATCATCCCACTCGCTACCACCACTGTTACCACTTCCCACGCCATCCTATCAACCACCCACTTTGACCACAACAACAACAACAACAACAACAACAACAACAACAACAACAACAACAACAACAACAACAACAACAACAACAACCGCTCCGCCCACTCATCCCCCCATCCCCATCCCTCTTCCAATATGTCGTTTCAGGCTGGCCGGGACGTTGCTGCGTCGATGACGTCCATGTATGAGATTCCACAGCGCCTGCGCACGCTGCACAACCTCGTCATCCAGTACGCGTCCCAGGGCCGCTACGAGGTGGCCGTGCCGCTGTGCAAACAGGCCCTGGAGGACCTTGAGAAGTCGAGCGGGCGCGAGCACCCAGACGTGGCCACGATGCTGAACATCCTTGCCCTCGTCTACCGCGACCAGCAGAAGTACAAGGAGGCCGGCGTCCTTCTCTCAGAGGCGCTCAAC
>NW_004754912.1:288243-293243 GCF_000188695.1 Salpingoeca rosetta | reverse complement strand
AACGATCGACTGCACGCCGTTGGTTAGCTTAATCTTCAGCAGCTGCTTTCCCGTGCGCCGGCGCTGCGTCGCTGCTTGTGTTGCTGCTTGTGTCGCTGCTTGTGTCGCTTGCGACGCACCCATGGCGCCGTCGTCCTCATCCTGCTGATCTCCTGGCAGTGCGGTGTCTGCGCCACGCGACGCAAACCCGGCACGCTTGCGGCACTCGGACAGCTGTGAATATGCGCTCTCCCCAACGTCCAGAATGGAGTCCACCTGCGTGTGTGTGTGTGAGGGGGGGGGACACAAGTGCCATGATGATCGCAAGGACAAGAGGGAAAGTCAGCTCGTGTGTGTGTGTGTGTGTGTGTGTCTGTGTGTGTGTGTGTGTGTGTCTGTGTGTGTGTGTGTGTCTGTGTGTGTGTGTATTTGGGTGGAAGGCTGAAACAAAACTGGAGCACATGAACAAAAAGCGCGCGCGCACCCACTGACCTGCAAGGTAAAGTCGTGCGGAAGCGCCGATTTGCCCGTTTCCGGCAAGGTTGGAAGCGTTGCAGCTGCGTGCAAGGAACCCGCATCCACGGTGCCGTGGATATCCGACCTCAGCCACGACTCATACACTGCTTCCACGGCAGCATCCACCGACGACGCCTGCAGTGCAGTGGTTGATGTGGTTGGTGTGTGTATGTGTGTGTGTGTGTGTGTGTGTGTGTGTGTGTGTGTGTGTGTGTGTGTGTGTCGTGAGCATGAGTCATTCTAACTCGCACGTCGCTGTACAAGCTGTTCCATGCATCACTCACAGCGTCACATCAAACACACCACATTCAACCACACAAGCACACCCTCTCCCCAAGTGGACTCACATGCTGTGTGTTGGCGGCTGCAAAGGCCACGGACACGTGTACGTTGTGCTTGCGTGCCAGTGCATGCGCCACTGCCGCGCCACTCACAACAGCCATATCACCCACTGCGCAAAAAAGCTGCGCGCGCAAACGCGTTTGGTCGACAATGCGCTTTGTGGTGTCGCAAAACCATCACAATTTTATTTTTTGCTTTTCCTTCTTTTTGTTGTTGTCGCGGCCAGCAGCCATCAGCCAACGAAGCAGACGACCCACCACTGCCAACCATCATCATGGAAGTGCCGAACGAGGACCGCGATCTCGTGTTCAAGCGCCTCTGCTCTCGTCCCGAGAACAAGGTGTGTGTGTGTGTGTGTCTGTGTGTCTGTGTGTGTGTGTGTGTGTGTGTGTGTGTGTGTGTGTGTGTGTGTGTGTGTGTGTGTGTCTGTGTGTGTGTCTGTGTGTGTGTGTGTGTGTGTCTGTGTGTGTGTCTGTGTGTTTGTGTGTGTGTTGTTGTGTCGGAAGCGGGTCTGTCTTCGGCGTGGATTGGCACAGGATGATGTCAACAACAACAACAACAACAACAACAACAACAACAACAACAACAACAACAACAACAACAACAACAACAACAACAACAACAACAACAACAACAACAACAACAACAACAACAACAATGTGCCGCTCATTGCATTTGTTTGTTGCAGGTGTGCTTCGACTGCCCTTCCAAGACGCCAACATGGACCTCCATCCCCTACGGTGGGTGTTGCATTGGCGTGCTGTGACTTTGGTTGTTGCACATGTGTCATCAATGTTGACTCGCTGCCGCCTATCCATATCGCATCACGACCGCACGCACACGTGTTGCTCGTCCTGCGCTCACAACCCCTTCCCCCCAACCCTCTCACCCGTACACAGGCATCTTTCTGTGTTACAACTGCTCCGGTGTGCACCGCAACTTGGGTGTGCACTTGTCATTTGTCCGCTCCTCCAAGCTTGACTCCTGGACGTTGGACCAGCTCAGGCACATGCAGGTGTGTGCGTGTGTTTTGTGTGTGTGTGTGTGTGTGTGTGTGTGTGTGTGTGTGTGTGTGTGTGTGTGTGTGTGTTGTGGGAGAGAGAGAGAGATAGAGAAAGAGAGCTGGACGGTGCGGTGCAGTTGAATGGGCTCAAGTGCAAGCACTCAGCTTGTGGCGAATGATGCTTGACGGGGGACACACCTTCACATTGTGCTGTGCCCGTCATGCATGTTGATTTACAGGTTGGCGGCAATGCTAGGGCAAGGGCGTTCTTCAAGCAGCACGGCGTCGCCACATCGGTACGGCAACTGCTGAACTTGAGACGCACGCAAGGGGGCGTATATCATGAAGGCGGTTGTGGCTTGATGTCGCATACCCAAGACAACAACATTGTGCGCACACACACTCACTCACTCACTCACACGCACTCACACTCACATACGAACAAACACACACACTCACTCACTTACTCACTCACACGCACTCACACTCACACACAAAACTTCTACAGGACGCCAACAGCAAGTACTCTGGCCGCGCCGCCAAGTTGTACCGGCAGAAGATTGAGGCTGACGGTGCGTTGCATGCAGCATAACCCCTCGTTCACATGGAATGATGAATGGCACGCATCTCTGCGCGCATGCACTGGCTTGTTGTTCACCCCGCACACGCACACACGCACACACTCGCTCACACGCCTTGTTGTTTGCTTTTCACCTTCGTTTTTGCCTCTGTATGTGTGTGTGTGTGTGCACGTGTCAGCTGCTGCACTGCAGCGGCGGCTTGGCAACAAGGTGGTCGAGGACGAACACCACGACAAGGTGCGCACGCTCGTGTTGCCTTGACTGCTCGCCGTTGCACACTGCATATCGGTTGCTTTCCCACACCACCACACACGCGCGCACACACGGCCACACTCATCAACTTACACTCATCAACTTACACCACGCCGCACACAACACCATCATAACACGCACCACCACCCTCCATCCACCTGATTGCAGACTGGGCAGCACGAGGAGGACTTTTTCGACAACGACCACAGCGAGGGGCGGCACGTGCCAACAAAGGCCGTGGACACGACATTCGTGCCCGCAGATGCAAGCAACTCCTCGTCGTGGCAGCTGAGCAAGGACGGTGACGACGAAGCCAAGGACAAGCCAAAGGCAGAGGTGCGGGCAAAGGGGGCGGGCACGTGTGCGATGCTGTGTTGTGTGTTGTGTTGTGGTGTGTTGTGTTGTGTTGTGTTGTGGTGTGTTGTGGTGTGTTGTGTTGTGTTGTGTTGTGTTGTGTTGTGTTGTGTTGTGTTGCTGCGTTGCTTGCTGGGCTTATGTGCCACCTGTGCACACACACACACACATACTCCTGTTTTGACTGGATGAATGCGAACGATCTAACACCACTCTCACATCACCATCACCATCACCATCACCGCCGTCGCCGTGCAGGCGAAGAAGGCTGGCCTTGGCGGGCGCAAGTCTGCTGGCCTTGGCGGGCGCAAGTCTGCTGGATTGGGCAAGAAGGGCGGTGGCCTTGGCGGCGGAAGGAAGAAGTCGTGAGTTGCACCACCATTGACGATGGCCGTAGCGGTGGTGTTTGGCCTGTACCCGTGTCATCAGTGCTTTCATGCATGTCTTCATGTAGTTGTCGTATTGTTTCGAATGCATGTTGTGCTGCTGCCGTGTTCTTGCCATGCTGTTGCTGATCATATGTTCTCTCACCAACCAACCATGAACCATCACCGTGCAGCGGGGGCCTCGGTGCGCGGAAAGTGGACAAGTCCGAGTTTGCGGCGGCCGAGACGCGACTGCAGAAACGCGAGGAGGATGCGCAGAAGCAGGCCGTCTCCGTCGAGGTGATGTCTGTGTGTGTGTGTGTGTGTGTGTGTGTGTTTGCGTATGCCTGTCTGTCTGTCTGTGAGTGTGTGCCTGTGCGGTTGGCACCACCTCACGTGTCACCACCACCATGCTACCTCTGCTGCTGCTGCTGCTGCTGCTGCTGCTGCTAGGAGTCTGAGGAGACGATTGCCTCCCGTCTCACATACACGGAGCGCGAAATCACAAAGATGGACGAGGTGCGGGCATGGGCGATTGTAGAGGACGTGTCACATGCCCTGATCGTGGCGTAGCAAGATGTCACATGCCCTGATCGTGACTATCTTGTACACTCACTCACTCACTCACTCGCTTGCGTCCATCACCCCTGCAGAAGAAGCGCGAGCAAGCGGAGAGGCTTGGGATGGGCCTGGGCGCCGGCAGCGCAAAGGGGAGCGTCTTCTCCCACTCGGCGCGATCAACCATGCGCGTCATTGAGCAGGAGGAGGGGCACGCACCGCCCAGGTTGCCTCTTCCGTTGCATGTGTGTCTGTGTATGTTTCTGTGTGTGTGTGTGTGTGTGTGTGTGTGTGTGTGTGTGTGTGTGTGTGTGTCTTTACGCGTCTGTCTGTCTGTGTATGTTTCTGTGTGTGTGTGTGTGTGTCTTTACGCGTCTGTCTGTCTGGGTATGTTTCTGTGTGTGTGTGTGTGTCTGTCTTGCTGCAACTACGCTGCCATTACGCCCCAATCATGCTGCAATTACGCCTCATTCCTCCATCTCACCGGCCTTTCTCCTGTGCCAGCGGCAGCTACTTTGATTCGGAGCCGGGCCAGCGCAGCCCAACTGGGTGGGACATCCGGCGTGTGTTGCTATCGTGGGCGTCAGCGAGTGGACGTGCACGCAAACACGCGTTTGCTGTTGTTCTCACATTGCGTCTCGTTGTCGTCGCTGATACCATCCTGCTACTCACACCATGCTGTCTTCGTGCATGCCCTGCCGCTACAGCCTGGACCGCCTCAGCCTGAGCGACAAGCCAAAGGCCACCAGAGGTAGGTGTGTGTGTGGGTGTGTGTGTGTGTGGTGGTGGTGGTGGTGGTGGTGTGTGGTGTGGGTGCGGGTGTGGGTGTGGGTGTGTGGGTGTGGGTGTGGGTGTGTGATTGTTGTGTGAAAGGAGTGGGGTTGGAGAAGCTATCGAGCGTGACAGAGAAACGGGTTGCCATGTTGTCTGCACCTGATTTGGGAAGTGGTGTTCTTCTGATTTCCCGTGCCTACACGCCATCCACTCACACACACACACACACACACACACACACACACACACACACACACACACACACACACACACACA
>NW_004754912.1:282518-288143 GCF_000188695.1 Salpingoeca rosetta | reverse complement strand
GGATGACTTCTTTGCGTCGTTTGAGGACAGCCGGTCCAACATTCCGTCCGCCGTCAGCGCGTTTGGAAACTCGTCGTCATCGTCTTCGTCAAAGCCAAAGCGCTCGGCCCCGCCCACGTCCGCACCACCACCAGCTGATATGGGTACGTGAGCGTGTGTGTGTGTGTGTGTGTGTGTGTGTGTGTGTGTGTGCATGTGTGTGTGTGTGTGTGTGTGTGTGTGTGTGTGTGTGTGTGTGTGTTCATGTGTGTGTTCATGTGTGTGTGTGTGTGTTCATGTGTGTGTGTGGTTTTTCTGCCTCCGCTTCCCCTCCTGTATCTGCGCTCCTGCCTCAACGTTTCGCTCGTGATGCGCCACCATAACGCAACCTTGACTGTGTGACATGTGTTCGTGTTTCTTCCCATCTGCACCGCTGCCGCCTCCTCATCGCCCCTGCCCCGCATCCCCGCACGTATCGCGTCCCAGGCCGGTTTGCCAACGCCAAGTCCATCTCCTCCGATCAGTACTTCCGCAGCGACCAGGTACAGTGGTGGTGGTGGTGGTGGTGGCGACAGCGTGGAGGTGGCGACAGCGTGGAGGTCATGGTGACACACAGGAGGTGCCAACAATACTATTCGTGAAAATACAGTTTCACACACTCACACTCACACACTCACACACTAACGCGCTCCCACTCTCTCATGTGCCCTCACGCTTACACACACACACGCACATGTGCACTCACGCACGCACATGCTCACGCCCACACACGCACATATATACGCGCTCCGTTCGTCCGCCTCCTCCGTCAGCCAACTCCCGAGGAGCAGGCACGGCTGTCGCAGTTCAGCGGGCAGGCGTCCATCTCCTCGGACATGTACTTTGGCCGCGGCCAGCAGTCGTCGTCGTCGTCGTCCGGTGGTGGTGGCGGCGGTCGCCAGACGCGCGAGAAGCTGAGGGAGTTTGCATCCAACCTCGTCGACAAGCTGCAGGACAGATACGGCTAAGCAAATCGCCCCAATAACAACACGCACTCACACACTCACGCACGTACGAACACACGCACGTACGAACACACGAATGAATTGATTCGCCATCCATGCACAACACATGCACGTACACATACACACGCACGTCTGTATGTGTGTGTGTCTCGACAACAGTTGCATGTGGTGTGAAGTGTGTTGCAGCTGCGCTCCCTCGTATGTTGGTTTGATTGTTCCATGCACACACACGTCCACCTCCACCTCCACCTCCACTGCTGTTTCCCCATTCCCTTCACCACTTCACGCCCTGTGTTGCTAGCTACACACACACACACACACACATACACACACACATGTTGTGCTCGCATAGTGTTGTTTGTGAGTTCATTCATCATCGTCAGTATCGCCCTGTGGTTCTTTCCACCAGCCAACAAATAAAAATCACGCTGTCAAGTAAGCCATGATGTGGCGAGTTGCTATTGAGAACATACACAGCATACAACACACACACAACACGCACACAAACACGCATGCGACACACAAACACGAAAGCGACACACAACACGCACACAAATACACATGCGACACACAACACGCACACAAACACACACCACGTGTGCACATTAACATTGACTATGAATCCTGTGTCTTATTGGCTTGCGCTATGCAGTGTCACTGCTTCCCTTCGCCCCTGCATCGGCCGTGCTGCCGTGATCGTCAGCCGCAGTCTTTGCCGTCTTGGTGGTCGGTTCCCCGTCCACAGGCGTCAACACAAGCTGATCAAACGAAGTGATGCTTTCAAACGCGTTTAGCCGATCGGATGGAATGTCCGCGTTGCCTGGGCGTATTGACACGACAACCATCAACCCCGCCGCACGCGCTGCCTCGCACTCTGATCGTGGAAGGGACGGAGCGGCGTGAGCGGTGTGCATTGGGGATGCGCGGTGTGGATGTGCGGTGCGTGCGTGTGTGTGTGTGTGTGTGTGTGTGTGTGTGTGTGTGTGTGTGTGTGTGTGTGTGTGTGTGTGTGTGTGTTGTGTGTGTGTGTGTGCGGTGCGAGTGAGTGGGTGGGTGGAGTCAGTCAGTCGAAAAGGGGGGGGTGGCAGCAGTGCGCGCGCGCACACACACACACACACACACACACGCAGAGAAAGGGGGGCTAACACAAAGCAATGCATTCAAGCGATTGGCTGCCCCTTGCTCTGCCCACACCTTCAATGCGGTCCGAGAGGAAGAGGATTGAGTTTGGTTTCGTCATTGCTTCCTCCGCGATGCGACGATAGCTCGCGGCCTCCATTTTCCCGCCAATCCGTGTGTCATAGTGGCCGCTCAGCAGCTGCCATCAGAAAACGCACAGGAGACAAGCAGTTGCGACGTGAAGAAGGTGGGGAGACAAAGGGGCCAACAGGGCTCGAAACAACTGCCAGGCAACATATACGTAAGCGAGAAGAGGGCTCGAAACAACCACCAGGCAACATATACGTAAGCGAGAAGAGGGCTCGAAACAACTACCAGGCACAGTTACGCACGCACACACACACACGCACATGCGCGCACCTTTGTCATGTCGCCGTTTTCACTGTGCTTGAAGAGGAGCTTCTGAGCGGCAACGCTGCCACTCGAGTAAATCCGAACCTGGATGCCATCTGCCACCCACCGCTCCATGGCAGGGCGCACATCGTCGTACACGCTGGTGTGCGTGGGTGAGCATGGGTGCAGGCAAAAGTGAGTGCATGGGACGAGGCGGTTGGAAGAGAACAAGCAATGTGCACAACACACACACACACTTGTGCACAGGCGCACATTTACGCACAACACACAGAGGCAAGCACACACACACTTGTGCACAGACGCACATTTAAACACAACACACAGAGGCAAGCACACACACACACACACACACACACACACACACACACACACACACACACCAACACGTCCACTCGACTCACTGGCCCTTGACGGCGCCGCTTTCATACGCGTCCTTCCAAATGTGGCCTTGCAGCTGCTTCAATGCCGTGGCTTTCCTGTCATTGTCCATCTGCCATCGCGCAGACTTTACTCAGGCGTCCCGAACCTCCCTTGTGTGTCAAACACTACCGATGAGATTGGCCTTTTCGCACACATACCGCCGTGTTCCCCGTCCTCCCGTCTGCAGCATCGGCTGTTGTGGCACTCTAGCTTCCCTGTTAGGTCGCCGTTTGCGCATGGTCAGAAATGGCGAGGTTTTGGTCGCGCTTCTCGCTGCCGGTCTCAGCAGCCACTGCTGTCTGATGACTGAGGGATTGCACTCTGACTGAATTCAGTTTGTTTGACATGCATACAACAGTCGACACACTTTCTCAACCAATCACGAACACCACCAGCGCGACCTGCGGAGCGTGTCCAACAAGAACAGCAGTCAACTCGTGCGATGGCGAGCCGTGTTGTGCGTTTTTCGCTGCGCCGTGCGCCGTCACGATTCCTCAGCACCACCTCAGCGCCATTACCGCCACGTCCAATCGCAGGCAGCAGCCAAGATGCACCCCTGCACGTGGTTGGCACCGTCCTTCTCGACAGCAAGGCAGTCCCTGTCTGGAAATTTTGGCAGCAGAACACGAATGCGTTCGGAGCATGGGCGATCACCTCCATCCTTAAGGTTGCTGGTGTTGTGCTGACTGGATGCCTTGGCGTGTGGGGCCTGGACAGGATGATCAAGGGGAGCAAGCCCATTGTCGCCTTCGACAACTCCCTGGACGACGTCAAAGCTGACGCGAAAGGCAACCGCGAAAGCACGATCGACGTCACCGTGCACAAGCCCGTGGTGGACGAGCTCAAGAGAAAGCTGGACGACCCCAAGTTCATGAAGGCTATTGTCGTCCGCGGCCCAAAGAACGCCGGCAAGAGCTGGACCACCCGGTTTGCCCTTGACGCCTGTGACCCCGACAAGCTACACGTCGTGTGGGTCAAGGCGAACAACATCACCTCGGTTTCTGAGCTGGCGGACGACCTGGAGAACGCCATGGGTATCAAGTGGCATGACAGCGATGCGCGCTCGCTTCTCATAGAGAAACTCTTTCCCCCAGAGACTACTTCTGCCACCCTCACCACGCGCCCACTCAACGACGAACACCGCCTCAGACGCGTGCTGGACATCCTGCAGGAGCAGGCGCGCATGTGCAAGGCTGAGAGCAAAAAGTGCATCGTTCTTCTCGACGACTTTGAGACTGCCGAGACAGCAGAAGACACACGCAGCCTGAACAAAGCGTTCCGCACCGTCGCCAACACCCTCGCTGGCTACGCCAAGAACAACATCCTGCAGCCTGTGATCGTCAGCAGCGACCCCAACATCAGCCGCTACTTCCCACACAGGCACGACGGGGAGGTGGTCGTCGGCTGGTTGTCGAAAGCCGACGTGCGCAAGTATGTGGAGGCATTCTGCGGCGGCAACCGTGACCAGGAGGAGATTGACGACATCACAACCGCGGTGATCAATAACGCCGGGCGCCTGGTGTACCACGTTCGTGAAGCGTGCGACGCGATCAAAGACCTGCCAAAGGGCACGGACGTGAAGAGGATCATCAAAGACGTTGCAGACATTACTGCCCACAAAGACTTTGTTGAGATACAGACAACAGTGCGCCAACTGGGACAGGAGGCTGCCGTGTGGCAGGCAATCAAAGCGTGGCGTGCACACGCCGTGCAAGGTGAAGACGGGCAGTTTGAGATACCTCCCCGCGTTGCAGACACTTTCAGCCGTGAGGCATTAGAGGGTGTGGAGATTCTGATTCGAGGAGGCGTGCTGTACGACGCCGGCAACGGTGCCATCAAGGAAGTGAGCCTCTCCCACCGCAATGTCATGGACCGCCTTGCTTCCATGTTTGCCCCGCCACGCTCGGGGTGGTATTCTTGGCTCTTTGGCTGAACATGACTTGTCACACACCCCTGTTGCTTCACTGACCACCTGATTGAGTGGCCTGTTTCCAACACCATGTCGTCCCACCACTAGACTATGTTGACTTTATCGATTCGTTCTTCTCACCATCACCCTGTTGAATTGTACTTGCCGCCACGCCGTTGTTGGTGGCCTGTGTGCTGTTGCGTTTACAATACATCATTGACTCTGAACACATGCAACAAACCGACATCACACCCGCCCACATGCATCGACAATAGCCGAGCAAAAGCTCATGCTCGGCGGCAGGACCAATTATGGACGCACCGAGAGACATGACATTGCTCGATGCAAACGGATCCAGCCACGTCAGGAGAAGCGGGTTCAGGAATTTGAAAGTGACCTGCGGTCTCGGTGGCAGCAATCGAACACAATGGTTCCCGGGTCCCTCACACCAGCACTGTCGCACATGTCATCACTTCTGCCGAGTGTGAGTGTGTGTGTGTGTGTGTGTGTGTGTGTGTGTGTGTGTGTGTGTGTGTGTGTGTGTGCTGGCTGGCTGGCTGTTTGGCTGGTTGTGTGTGTATGCTGGCTGGCTGTTTGGCTGGTTGTGTGTCTGTGTGCGTGTGTGTGAAGGTGAGTTGTTTGTACAGTATGCCAGTTTGTGCGTGGACTCTGGAGAGTGTGTCCGCGACCGTAGGTGTGTGTGTGTGTGTGTGTGTGTGTGTGTGTGTGTGTGTGTGTGTGTGTGTGTGTGTGTGTGTGTGTGTGTGTGTGTGTGTGTGT
>NW_004754912.1:280506-282073 GCF_000188695.1 Salpingoeca rosetta | reverse complement strand
CGCCCACCCTTCCGCCCCCTATAACTTTTTTTCTTTCTGAGTTATTCAAAAAAGCCCCCACAATATATATATGTTTTTGCTAGCAAACTAGCAAACAAGAGAATATAAAAAAGGAATAAAAAGATTGGCCCACCACACACCCCGCCTCACAAGTGCGTGTAGGTTTGGGTGTTTAATATTTTGTGCGTAGGGGAAGGGGGTGGGTGAAACTATCGAGCGTGGCACAGAAAACAGATGCCCCATTTTTTCTGCCCCCTGATTTGTGAAAGAGGTGTTCTTCTGATTTATCGTGCTACACGCCATGCACTCTCACACGTATATATATATACAGAAGACCAGCCACCCACACACACACACACACACACACACACACACGCACACACACACACACACACACACACACACACGCACGCACGCACCTGCTGCGTTTATCAGACACGACGGATGACTTCTTTGCGTCGTTTGAGGACAGCCGGTCCAACATTCCGTCCGCCGTCAGCGCGTTTGGAAACTCGTCGTCATCGTCTTCGTCAAAGCCAAAGCGCTCGGCCCCGCCCACGTCCGCACCACCACCAGCTGATATGGGTACGTGAGCGTGTGTGTGTGTGTGTGTGTGTGTGTGTGTGTGTGTGTGCATGTGTGTGTGTGTGTGTGTGTGTGTGTGTGTGTGTGTGTGTGTGTGTTCATGTGTGTGTTCATGTGTGTGTGTGTGTGTTCATGTGTGTGTGTGGTTTTTCTGCCTCCGCTTCCCCTCCTGTATCTGCGCTCCTGCCTCAACGTTTCGCTCGTGATGCGCCACCATAACGCAACCTTGACTGTGTGACATGTGTTCGTGTTTCTTCCCATCTGCACCGCTGCCGCCTCCTCATCGCCCCTGCCCCGCATCCCCGCACGTATCGCGTCCCAGGCCGGTTTGCCAACGCCAAGTCCATCTCCTCCGATCAGTACTTCCGCAGCGACCAGGTACAGTGGTGGTGGTGGTGGTGGTGGCGACAGCGTGGAGGTGGCGACAGCGTGGAGGTCATGGTGACACACAGGAGGTGCCAACAATACTATTCGTGAAAATACAGTTTCACACACTCACACTCACACACTCACACACTAACGCGCTCCCACTCTCTCATGTGCCCTCACGCTTACACACACACACGCACATGTGCACTCACGCACGCACATGCTCACGCCCACACACGCACATATATACGCGCTCCGTTCGTCCGCCTCCTCCGTCAGCCAACTCCCGAGGAGCAGGCACGGCTGTCGCAGTTCAGCGGGCAGGCGTCCATCTCCTCGGACATGTACTTTGGCCGCGGCCAGCAGTCGTCGTCGTCGTCGTCCGGTGGTGGTGGCGGCGGTCGCCAGACGCGCGAGAAGCTGAGGGAGTTTGCATCCAACCTCGTCGACAAGCTGCAGGGACAGATACGGCTAAGCAAATCGCCCCAATAACAACACGCACTCACACACTCACGCACGTACGAACACACGCACGTACGAACACACGAATGAATTGATTCGCCATCCATGCACAACACATGCACGTACAACATACAACACGCACGTCTGTATG
>NW_004754912.1:272165-279864 GCF_000188695.1 Salpingoeca rosetta | reverse complement strand
GCGCGCGCACACACACACACGACACACACACACACGCAGAGAAAGGGGGGCTAACACAAAGCAATGCATTCAAGCGATTGGCTGCCCCTTGCTCTGCCCACACCTTCAATGCGGTCCGAGAGGAAGAGGATTGAGTTTGGTTTCGTCATTGCTTCCTCCGCGATGCGACGATAGCTCGCGGCCTCCATTTTCCCGCCAATCCGTGTGTCATAGTGGCCGCTCAGCAGCTGCCATCAGAAAACGCACAGGAGACAAGCAGTTGCGACGTGAAGAAGGCGGGAAGACAAAGGGCCAACAGGGCTCGAAACAACCACCAGGCAACATATACGTAAGCGAGAAGAGGGCTCGAAACAACTGCCAGGCAACATATACGTAAGCGAGAAGAGGGCTCGAAACAACTGCCAGGCAACATATACGTAAGCGAGAAGAGGGCTCGAAACAACCACCAGGTACAGTTACGCACGCACACACACACACACACACACATGCGCGCACCTTTGTCATGTCGCCGTTTTCACTGTGCTTGAAGAGGAGCTTCTGAGCGGCAACGCTGCCACTCGAGTAAACCTGAACCTGAATGCCATCTGCCACCCACCGCTCCATGGCAGGGCGCACATCATCATACACGCTGATGTGTGTGGGTGAGCATGGGTGCAGGCAAAAGTGAGTGCATGGGACGAGGTGATTTGAAGCGAACAAGCAATGTGCACAACACACACACACACACTTGTGCACAGACGCGCATTTAAACACACCGCACAGAGGCAAGCACACACACACACACACACACACACACACACACACACCAACACGTCCACTCGACTCACTGGCCCTTGACGGCGCCGCTTTCATACGCGTCCTTCCAAATGTGGCCTTGCAGCTGCTTCAATGCCGTGGCTTTCCTGTCATTGTCCATCTGCCACCGCACAGACTTTACACAGGCGTCCCGAACCTCCCTTGTGTGTCCATCTGGAATAGGAACGGCGCCCTCCACCCCAGCTGCCTTGTCCGCCGTCCACTGTACGCACGGGCATGTACATGGGCGTGAACAAAACAGGATACAGATCACAGAGGAGAAATCATCACACCAAACACACAGAGGCACACAACACACACAATACACACACAATGCACGCACAACACACACCATGCACACACACAACACACACAACACACACAACACACACAACACACACGTGTGCCTCAGTAGTTGGTTCACCTCTCAAGTACCCCCACCTGGTCTCGAAGGGCCTGGACATCGCCCTTTGTTTGCGCCGTCTCCCACGTTCGCTCGAGGTACGATTCTAGGTTCTCGCGCACGTAGGGAAACAGGACGTCCTTCACAAACTTGATGGACGTCGTTGTGCCTAACAAAAGCAAGGGCACACAGCATCAAGTTGGCAAGGCTCAACATTCAGTGCTCGACGTGCCAACGCACCAGCTACTCCCGCCACACGACCACACAGCCACAAGAGCACAAGAAACCACCCAAAGCACTCGCACACCTTCAATGTCGCACAGCACGACGCTCGCGTCCTCCTTCACCACTGTTGTTGTCATCTTCTTCATGGCAAGTTGGGAGGATTCGCTGGCACATTGGCAATAATCCGCAGGTTTGGCGCTGCTGATAGCAAAACCAACAACAGTCTCTTTCGGTCCTTCTCGCTGAAGCGCGGAGCTGACACGCAGACAGACGTTCTGACGTTTCCATCGATTGGTGCTTCCTGCCCGTTCCTCTGTTCATTGAAGCTTGCACTTTCACCGTTCGTTCCCCTCTGATTCCTTTCTCCTTTCTGTGGGTGTTGGAGATTGCGAAAGATTACCTTACACGCACACAACATGCAGCGGATCGCTGGATCGCTCGCTCGAAAGCTGCTTTTTTTCCGACAGGACGTGGCCGACAACGATCGTTTCAAATACACGCGGGGCATGCTGACGCACCTCCTCCCGCTCGACGTGGCAGCAAATATACCCGTGCCTGTAGATGTTTGGAAGGAAGAAACACCCACCCAGAGCGCCAGCCGCACGGAGAGGAGGAGAGGGGACACGCTGCTGCATCAAGATGGTTTGGCCGCAGCACGTCACCATTCTGATGTGTTCAGCTAAGGTAGTGTCTCATTTGACGGCAATCTATATGGCCGGGATGGTGGCGACGCTCTTCAGCGGGCCATGGCAGCCCACGTTCTTGCGAACTAACCGACCAAAGTCCTAGGGGTCCAGCCGAGAGGCCTAGAGGAGATTCAAGGTTTTGTGTGGCTGTGGGGTGTGCGCGTGTGTTGTGTATGTGTGTTGTGTATGCGTGTGTAATATTACACACCACGAAGTTCCTCACCTCTTCACAAAACGAACACAAGGAGAGAGAGAGAGTGTGTGTGTGTGTGTGCGCGCGTGTGTTTGCTTGTTTCTCCGCCGTTGCAATAGCAGATCTGTCTACTAATGGTTGTTAGCCAAGCACAGCTCAACAAACAGGCCCAGGGGTTGCAGCGTATCCAACAAAGAGTGAGAACAAGGCGTGGAGATCAAGTACAACATGAAGAGAGTGTATGAGAGAGACAGAGAGACAGAGACAGTTTGTGTGTGTGGTGGGGGGATAGGGGCAGTAAGATACCATGTCACAGCTGGGAATGGAGAACGTGTCAGCTCTCTCGTGAGTTGGGGGAGCGTTCTCCCCCCTACCTCCAGCTCACAAAACACGCACCATCACATGCCATTTCATTCCTCATCAGCATCATCATCCTCGGATTCGCTCTCCAACGTAAATCGGCCCTCACCGTGATCCACAGACAGGGTGTACTGTGAAATCAAGGGCATCCCAAACACGCAGGGGTAACCGTTGGCCGACCTGATTTCCTTGAGTTGACGGGTGGCCTGTGGCCTGGCAGGATCACCGAGCTTGATTTCGTAATCAACTGAGTGGTTTGACGCCTCAACCATGCCGTTGAACGTCTGGATGGCCGTTGGCTTGAGCTTGGTGACCAAATGGAAGTGCTTCAGCGCGTTCTCTGGCAGGGTCAGCGGGAGCGTGCAGCCAGTGTCGACGCGTGCCCGCATTCGGGTGAAGTCGCCGAGATCACCACGCCGACGCAAGTAATTTTAAACGTCCACAAACAGCCGCCTTCTGGGGTCAAACAGGCACTTCACCTTGTTGAGGAGCAGCGAGTCCTCAACCGGCTCATCGCCAAGGAACTTGATAATTGGCACTCCGTGTGCACACTGGCTGGCGTGCTCCTCTGCCTCCTGCTCTGAATCAAAGCACACTGGATCCCTGGTGTCCGGGAAAAACACCGCCCACACGTCTCCATGCTTCGCTCGAAGGGCCGCCAGTCGAGGCTTGATGTCGGCCGTGTACCGCTCGCGTGATTGGCGCCACTCCTCGGTCACCGGCTCAAGTCGGGGTTCATCCGTCGGCACCCTCGCGATGCGCCCCAGCTGTTCGCGCCACAGCTTCTTGATCGCACGCGGCATGCGCGCATAGTGCTTGCTCGGCGGCGCAAACGACGGGTCACACCCGATCTTCCCCGCGTCCAGCAGGTATTCCACAACGCGCGAGTTGACGTATCGCATGGATTGGGGGCGAGTCGTGCCTTCATCCGCATGAGGGGGTTCTTCGCGGTCGCGGGAGAGACGAAACTTCGTGCGCAGCAGGACATGCTTCTTCTTGCTCGGGAGTGTCGCCACGTCAATCACCGTGTCGGGCCCAAACATGAGCCGCCGCGTCTTGATGGCCGCGATGCGCTGCAGGTCGTCCACACGGTCGCCCAGCACCTTGCCCAGTTCGCGCCTGATGGCAACGGAGTCACGGATGGCGTCGAAGAACAGGCAGTCGAAACGGTTCCTCGACGCATTCAGCTTCAGCACCTGTTCGCCCGCGCGGTCGAAGTACCACAGGTTGTTCCGACGCAGCTGCCCGTCCTCTGTGTCGAAGAACATGTCGACAAACTCAAGCACGCCCGTACACGGCCCCAGCGTGCGCAGGACAGTTGCCCACTGCTCCTCGTCTTGCGGTGCCTCGTGGAGGTGCACAAATGCGTCCCCCTGCGTGGGCCGACACTCGTCCCGCTGAAGCGCGTCAACGATGTCGATGTCGCGTATGGGTCCACCGGGTTCTCCGTGGACCTGTTCCCGCAGGCGTGGTGGCACAGACTCTGCCATTAGCACGGTGTGGAGCTTTGGCGAGTCCATGATGCCAGAAAATAATTGTGAATGAAATTTCGACGAGCAACTGCTGACTGACAGACCGACAGGCAAAAACAAAGATGTGGTGGTGGGAGCTGTTGTCTGTGGCAGCGACAACCGCTGTTCGGCTCATCTTTAGCCTGGGCTTGGTGCTGGGTGTGATTGCGGTGGGGTGGGTGTTGACATACACGCTGCTGCTGTCGCAGCTGCCTGTGTTTCGGGAGATGCTTGGTCGGCACCAAGGCAAGAAGCGCACGACCCCACAGGACGCGCGAGGCCGGCGGCAACGGGCCGCAAAGGATGCGCACGACAACGACAGGTGACAAACAGACACACAAGTAAGCATGTGTGTGTGTGTGTGTGTGTGTGTGTGTGTGTGTTGGACACACGAAAACCACGCCATGCATGGTGCCGACGCGATGCACCAGCGACGCACCCACGACGTGCATCCGTGGCGACCACCGCTGCCGCCGCCGCTGCAAGTGCTCAACACATGGCTGACTGGTCTGTACGCTGCTCTGTGATACCCCATCTGTTTATCACGCAGACACATACAGAAATGTGCACTGCTGTTGCTGTTGATTTCGTTCGCCCCCCCCCCCCCCCCTTGTCCACTTCGAGTTGCTTGCCCCTTGCCTTTTTGTTATTCCTCCACACTCTTGTCTTTTTCTCGTGTGGTCCCCATAAGTTACAAACGCGCTTCGAGTGTGTGTGTGTGTGTGTGTGTGTGTGTGTGTGTGTGTGTGTGTGTGTGTGTGTGTGGTTCGTTCTCCCACGCCTAATTAAACTACCAAGCACAGCGCGTGTTATCATGCAGCAGGTGTATGTAACAAGCCGCTGAGCAAGCGAGCAAGCGGCTTGGTGGTAACGTGGTTTGGTGGTGGAGCTAACAGATGGACCTTCTTCATCGCACATAACGCATCCAATCTTGGCATGCATCGACAGACTGCGCGCATGTGTGTGCGCATGTGTGTCTGCAGTTGTGTTGCTTAGAATGCCTCGGCGGCCTTCAGGTGGCCTGGCAGTGGCACGGCCTGTGCCGGGTCCAGTGGCACGTACAGCCACTTGCCGTGCTCATCCACGGAATCGTAGGCAGCGCACGCATGCACCGCTCCCTGCATGTGTGTGTGTGCATGTGTGTATGAGTGAGTGAGTGAGTGTGTGCGTGTGTGTGTGTGTGCATGAGTGAGTGAGTGAGGGTGTGTGTGTGTAGGAGCACAGGAAGCAAGGCGTTCAGCACACGCCACACTACCTGTTTGCCATAGAACGCGGCGGTGTCGCTGATGGGGTACACGGGCTGATGCCACACATTGGTGTTGATGTGGATGCCTGAGAAGTTGGTGTGTGTGTGTGTTTGCACATTAGCTTCAGCTGCTCACATGCTATCCCATACATACTTACGTACATACATACGTACATACATACATACATACAGGCATACACACAGCAGCGGCAGCAGCAGCAGCGCACCAAAGGAGCCGTCGCAGTAAAAGGCAACAAAGTCCTGCGGGGCGATGGCTTCGTTGGGGAGAGCAAGCAACGCGACAAAGGGCGAGCCATCACGTGGACACACAATCTGGCCGCCGTCGGGGTGGTAGTTTGCCTCGCGCGTCACCACACCAACACGCGCCGCCTGGGGAGCATACTCGGCCTGGTGTGCGAGGTTCGAAGCGAACGATTGGGGGGAGAGGAGAGGGGGTGCATGTGTGTGCGTGAGTGTGTGCGTGAGTGTGTGCGTGAGTGAGTGAGTGAGTGAGTGAGTGAGTGAGTGAGTGAGTGAGTGTGTGCGAGTGAGTGAGTGAGTGAGTGAGTGAGTGAGTGAGTGAGTGTGTGCGAGTGAGTGAGTGAGTGAGTGAGTGAGTGAGTGAGTGAGTGAGTGAGTGAGTGAGTGAGTGCGTGAGTGAGTGAGTGAGTGTGTGTGTGCGAGTGAAGGAGTGAGTGTGTGTGTGTGTGTGTGAGAAGGAGTGAGTGTGTGAGTGAGTGTGTGAGCGAGTGAGTGTGTGAGTGAGTGAGTGAGTGTGTGCAAGTGATCATTAGGAAGGGGGTGCATGAGGCTGGAATGGAATCGTCAACGCACCTCCAAGATGCGTCCCGTGACGTAGTTGCCGTCGACAGCCTCGTTGATGGCACGCAGCTCATCGCCAATCCACTGGAACGTGAACAGGCCCTCTGCATTTGGGGGGAAACAAATACTGGGTGTCACGGCGAGAACACGGCAGGCACAGCGATGGTTGCGGACATACTCTGTCACTCGCGCATCAACTGGCTCACGGTACAAACATTCGCGCTCGCTCGCACAAGCTGGCCCACTGTACAAACGACTTGCATTCGCACACACACACATACACACATGCATACACACACACACATGCACACCTCGCACGCCGCCGGCCTTGCCGCTGTCTGGGCACAGAGGGCGCCTGCCTGGAAGGGTTGGCCACTGCTCAATCGTGACTTCAGCCTGTGGAGCATGGCGCACACACGTGTGGGCTGTAAGCGTACACTTGGGGTCACACACTACACACACGCATGCTCTTGCGCGCGCACCGTCCCCACCCACATCACATAACCACATTCACACACAACATACATACATACACACACACACAACCATACATACACACCATACATACACATACACGCACACATGTCGCACCTGATCGAAGGCCTCACGGGTTGCGGGGAAGGTGTAGGCATAGCCCTTGAGGGCCTCTGGGGTGCCCATCACCAAAGGCACACGTACAATCTCCTCTGCCTGGGCCAAGTGGGCCTTGGAATGGTCTGAAGTGGCAGGACATCACATCCACGACAGACGTGTGAGTTGGGACGGCACGGTTGGAGAGAATGAAGCAGAAGGAGAGACACATGCAACTACGCACGCTGCCAACAGAGAGGGCACGCCAACGTACGATGCATGCATCACCCACACACACACCCACACACCCACCCACACACCCACCCACACACACCCACACACACCCCCACACACCCACACACCCACACACACACACACACACACACACACACACACACACACACACACACACACACACACACACACACACACACACACACACACACACACACACACCTGCGTAGCCCGAGCCTCCGGAGGTGCTTGCGCACGCTGTCGCTCTCCTCAGCACACTGGATGCCCTGACTGCCCGCCGCACGGCTCCTCGCGTCATCAGGATCGCCAGCATGATGTCCGTTCACTGTCTGCGCGTGTGCTTGTTCTGTGGTCCTTCCTTTCCTTTCCTCTTCCTTCCTTCGCTTGTGTGTGTTTGTGTGTTTTTCCTCCAAACCGCACGCTGCACGCATTCATTCGTGCGTGCAACACAACACACCTCCCCTCTCTTGCTTGTGTGCGTGCAACAACAACCAACCCAAGATGGTGGTGAGCGGTGGATTGGGAGCGTGGGTGCTGCGTGGGCCTGCCCGTGCCCTCAGCATTGCACAGACAAGGTACGTTCGCACCGCGGTGTGTGTGTGTGTGTGTGTGTGTGTGTGTGTGTGTGTGTGT
>NW_004754912.1:266221-271811 GCF_000188695.1 Salpingoeca rosetta | reverse complement strand
CGCAATGGTGCGCAGTGTGTGTGTGTGTGTGTGCATGTGTGTGTATGTGTACGTGTGTGTGTGTGCATGTGTGTACGTGTTCAGTGGACAGCGTGCCTTAACCTGCTCTCTTTCACGCCCCTGCTCGCTTCCTTTAACGCCCTTGCTTGCTTCCTTTCACGCTTGCGTCGTATCAACGCTACCACAAAACGTCACACTCACCACCACCACCACCTCCTCCTCCAACCTTCTGTTGCACATGCGCAGGCGGACGAAGCGTACTGGATTGGCGCCGCCCCGTCGTCCCAGAGCTACCTCCAACAGCAGAAGATCATCGACGTGGCCAAGAAGTCGGGCGCCCAGGTCCGTTGCTTGCATTCGCCAACGTGCAGCTGTGCCATGCACACACACATCATCATCATCATCATCATCATCATCATCATCATCATCATCATCATCATCATGATCATCATCATGATCGTCATCATCATCATCATCATCATCATCATCATCATCATCATCATCATCATCATGATCGTCATCATCATCATCATCGTCTTCATTGCCACCATCTCAGCTCACACTTCAACTTCATCGCCTAACCCTCCGCCTAACCCTCGCCTTTCATCCCCTCCCACCTTGCTCCTTGTCCACCCTTCCTTCCTTCCTCCCTTTCGTAGGGTATCCACCCTGGCTACGGCTTCCTGTCCGAGAACTCCGACTTTGCCAACCTGTGCGAGCAGGAGGTGTGTATGAGCCCGACATTGACACATTTGCCCCCCCCCCCTCTTGCATGTGCGACACACACGTGACGTTCCAGCATGCACACGTGCAAGCACCGTCACTCACCTCTAGCACCACCACCTACACATGTACAACACACACGCCCGCGCGTGTCCCCCGCACGTGCCGACCCCCTCCTCCAGGGCATCACGTTCATTGGCCCGCCGGCGTCTGCCATCCTGTCCATGGGCTCCAAGAGCGAATCAAAGGAGATTATGGAGCCGTCTGGCGTGCCCATCGTCAAAGGTATTTGCACACGAACGCATGTGTGATACACTATCCTGCTGCATGTATAATTACTTCTACCACTCGCAAGCACGTCTTGTCCTCCCCCCGTTCCCGCGCCTCACCGTCATCATTCACCAACCGCCGTATCACCACCCTACTGCTCCACCTTCTCCACCCCCTCACTGCCAGGATACCACGGCGAGAACCAGGACCCGTCGTTTCTCCTTGACCAGGCCCGCGACATTGGATTCCCCGTCCTCATCAAGGCCGGTACGTCCCGCCTACACACACACACACACACACACACACACACACACACACACACACACACACACAGAGCGGTAGTTGTATTGCAAACGTATATGTATCCGTGTTGCTTTGTGTTGCTTGTGTTGTTTTAATGTGTGGCCGTGTCCGTGCCGTGCTGTGCAGCCCCACACATCATTTCATGACCGCTCAAATGCCTCCCCAAACATCCATACACCACCATATGTGCGCATGTGTGTGCCTCATGTGTGTGCGTGTGTGTGCAGTCAAGGGCGGCGGTGGAAAGGGCATGCGTGTCGTCATGCAGGAGAAGGATTTCATGGAGAACCTCGAGATGGCAAAGGTATGGAGTGGTGTTGAAGGCTGCCATGTTTCGTGGTCATGTGTGTCGTGTGTGCGTGCGTGTGCGTGCGTGCGTGTGCGTGTGTGTCGTCGTCGTCGTCATCGTCGTCGTCGTCATAGTGCTCACTTGGTTTCGTTTGTCGACTTCCTTGTGTTTACACAACACCACCACCACCATTATCAGGGCGAGTCCCGCAAGCACTTCAGCGACGACCGCGTTTTGATTGAGAAATACGTCCAGCGCCCACGTCACGTCGAAGTCCAGGTTTGTCTTTGCTGTCACGACAGCCGGTGTGGGAGGGGGCAAGCATGGTGGCACTGCTTTGACGGTGTACTGCTGCCATGGTCGTGCCGACGCGCCGTTGTGCGCTGTTGTTGTTGTTGTTGTTGTTGTTGTTGTTGTTGTTGTTGTTGTTGTTGTTGTTGTTGTTGTTGTTGTTTTTGATGTGGTTTTAGTCCCCTGCCCTTCACTCGTGTGCAGCACCTTTGTTCGGCACACACACACACACACACACACACACGTACAACACACACACCACCCCGCAACAAACCATCTCACCAACAACACCCCCTTTAACCCCCCCCCCCAACCTGCGCCAATTGCCAGGTGTTTGCGGACAAGTACGGCAATGCGGTGTATCTGTTTGAGCGCGACTGCTCGTTGCAGCGCCGCCACCAGAAGATCATCGAGGAGGCGCCCGCGGTGCGTAGTGGTGTCATCAATGAATGGGTGAAGATGGTGGTGATGGTGACTGTACAAATGTTGATGCTGCTGGGGAGTGTTAGTTGTAGACGGAACTCTCTGCGTGTTGGTCGTCGCCCAATGTTCCACTCATTGCCCTGCCCACGCTACCACCACCACCACCACCATACGCCACAACAACCACCACCGCCGCCGCCACCACCACTGTCATCCCCCCCTCGCATGCTACAGCCCGGCCTGTCCCCCGAGCTGCGCAAGGAGCTTGGCGAAGCGGCTGTGCGGGCGGCGCTCGCTGTCGGATATGTTGGCGCCGGCACCGTCGAGTTTATCATGGACACCACCACCCACGAGTTCTTCTTCATGGAGATGAACACCAGGCTGCAGGTGTGTGCACATGCGTGTTGGCTGGTGGCGGCATGATTGCTTGATCCTATGCTGCACCCCCTGGTGTCTCCGTACGCTGTGTTTTGTGCTTGCATGCCGTGATGACCACGGCACCTCAACCCGTCTCGTCTCACCACCACCACCACCACCACCACCACCACCGCCATTGCCAACATCGCCATCGTGATCGACGGCAGGTTGAGCACCCTGTAACGGAGATGGTGACCAACACGGATCTCGTTGAGTGGCAGCTGCTTGTTGCTTCCGGTTATGAGCTTCCCGCAACACAGGTCCGCGTGGTGCCAGGGGCGGTGCTGTTGCTTTGTGATGTTTGCACACGTGGAGTTGTGTCTCGCTGCTCCTATGTCGTTATTGAATATTGCCCGTTGCGTGTGTCCATCGTTCTCACACCACCACCACCACCATGGCCGCAGGATGAGATCCAGCTGCGCGGGCACTCGTTTGAGGCGCGCATCTACGCCGAAAACCCGGACAGCAACTTCCTCCCCGGCTCTGGCCCGCTCTCCTACCTCCGCACGCCAGCAGAGGCCCACGACGTGCGCGTTGAGACGGGCGTTCGCGAGAAGGACGAGGTGTCAATCCACTACGATCCCATGATTGCCAAGCTCGTTGTGTGGGGCGCCGACAGGAGCCAGGCACTCAACAAGCTGCGCACTGAACTCGGCAACTACACTGTGAGTAACGCCATTCGTTTGGTGTTTCGTTTGGTGTGGTGACGGTGTTGCTGAGGTGCGGGTGGTGTTGCGCAGCTGCGCGGCTGTTTCACCCTTCACAGACTCACACGCACTCTCTTGCTGTAATGATTCATCACTCACTCACACACACACTCACTCACTCACGCACTCACTCACACACACACTCACACACACACACACACGCCCACTCACTCACTCACTCACTCACTCACTCACTCACTCACACTCACACACACTCACTCACTCACTCACTCACTCACTCACTCACTCACTCACTCACTCACTCACACACTCACCCATTCACTCACCCACTCCACCACCACCACCACCACCGCCGCTGCCGCCACCACCATCAGATTGCTGGCCTGCCAACAAACATCAATTTCCTGCAGGCCTGCGCGGGGCACCCGGAGTTTGCTGCCGCCAACATCACCACCGACTTCATTGACGATCACAAGAGCGTGCTGCTTCGTGCTGCCGACACCGAGACCGCTGTGCCCAACGATGTGTTTGCAAAGGCCGTGGCTGCCATCATGCACGCCAAGACCCTCGCAGCCCGCACCAACGGTAACCTGACGCCCATCGCAGAGCAGCGTGGCGTGTGTACATGCGTGTGGTATTGAGTTGCACGTGTATGACCGTGTTGCCTTTCATGTGCGCACGCTGGTGCTATTGAAGTCGTTCTCACCCATCTTATATCACCTTGTTGTCTCATTTCACGGCCTTGCTGGTTAGACTCTCCCTGGGACGGTCTGCAGCACTTCCGCCTCAACAGCCACCACGTCGAGAACATCACCCTCCTGGCACACGGAGGTGCGCTCTTGCTTGTCCTTGCTGCCAATGCAAGGCGTTGCTTCCGTTACCGTGCACAGCTTATCACAACATAACTCACACGCACATCACACGCACACTCACACACACACACACACTCACACACACACACACTCACACACACACACACACACACACACACACACACTCACACACACACTCACACACACACACACACACACACACACACTTGCTCACACACTTGCTCACACACTCTCTCACGCACGCACTTTAGTTGAGCACACGGTGAACGTGGAGTGCCTGCCTGGCGACCGGTACACCCTGACGCTGCCCAACGGCACCACAATGGCTGTGGAGGACATTCGCACTTCCGGCGATGGCAGCGATGAGAGTTTTATTGACGTGACCATTGACGGCCACCGCTCCCGCTGCAACGCCGCGCTCCTTGACCACGACGTCCACGTCTTCACAGAGGTCAGACACACATGTGCATGTGCATGTGCATATGCATGTGTTTTTGTCATGTGTGTGCGTGTTTGTTTGTGTGTGTGTGTGTGTGTTGTTTGTGTTTGTGTTTGTGTTTGTGAGTGTGTGTGTGTGTGTTTGTGTGTGTGTGTGTGTTCACATCGTGCGAGCTCTCATGTTGTCTCGTTCACCACCTCCTCTCCCCAATCCCCAATCCCTGCTCCATACTCCTTCCTCTCCCCCTTTCCTTGCACCACTTCCCAACTGCAGGGAAATCACTTTACGTTTTCGCAGCCGCGCGAGTCTTACGAGATGGCGGACAGCGGCGCCGATGATCCGGACAAGGTCGCCGCTCCAATGACCGGCACCGTCGTCAAGGTTTGTGACTCATGACTCTTCTGTGTTGTGCTGTGCCGTGTTGTGCTGTGTTGTGCTGTGCTGTGCATGTCTGTCTGTCTCTGTCTCTCTCTGTCTCTCTCTGTCTCTTCTGTCTCTCTGCCTCTGTCTCTGTCTCTGTCTCTGCCTCTGTCTCTGTCTCTGTCTCTGTCTCTGTCTCTCTCTCTCGCTGTGAGCAATGTCATGTTGCCCGTCCACGCCTACGCGACAAACATCCTCCCCCTCCCCCATGCCCGCATGTCTTCATGCCTTCAGGTGATGGTGACCCCCGGACAGGAGGTCAAGGAAGGCGACACTCTTCTCGTCATGGAGGCCATGAAGATGGAGGTGCGTTTGCGACGCGTGACACAACTTGCTCGTGGACCAGTTTCTGACACAAGGGTATCTTCGTCCCTATTTTTCATCTAATAACTCTTCTCACTCACCCTCGTTCATCACACACACGCACACACACACACACACACACACACACACACACACACACACACACACACACACACAACAACACACACACACACACACACACACACACACA
>NW_004754912.1:259835-266072 GCF_000188695.1 Salpingoeca rosetta | reverse complement strand
AGTAAGCACCTGGTCTTGACGCATTTCCATCTGATTATATGAAGTGTCTGATGACCTCAACAAGTTTCATGTAGTCGAAATTCACAAGTTTGAAGGTTGAGTATTGACAAGGGATGAAGATTTCATTGAGTTTCGCCTGCGCGTAGTTCTACGAGCGAGAGCACATGTAAGGCTAACTGTAAGACCGCCAAACAGAGCAGTGCAGAGCGCAAGACTACCATTCAGAATGCAGACCACAAGACACACACACACACACACACACACACACACACACACACACACACACACACACACACACACACACACACAACGTTCAAGCCATGGCAGCAACAGAGCGCAACTCCGCTCACCTGCGTCAAGGTTGTCGAGGTACCAGACATATGTGTGCGGGTGGATGCGCCAGCCGTTGCGGTCACTGCCGTAGGTGTACATGCTTGCCGTGTTGAAGCTGTTGTCCACGCGCAGCCGCCATACACAGCCTACAGCGCAGCAAGCAATGAAGCGACACGTGCGACGTGAGGTTGTTTGTACACTCGTGTAAATGCAACGTAGGCGCACATTCCAGCGCAAACCCTTTTCTACTACCACCACCACCACCACCACCACCACCACCACCACGATACCAGCAGCTTATCACTTCGTCGACGCACTCTGGCCGTTGTCGATGATCTTGGAGCCAAATGTGTCCATGTACGTGACGCGAATCAGGCTGCTGTCATCCTTCTTCGTATGGGTCGCAATCCTGACAACACAGAGAACAAAATGTGATGAGTGAGCCGTGAAGACTTCACGCTTTCACCAGTGTCGTCCGCGTTGTCCAAGAATTGACAGTCACTACAAACGAGCCACTACCAACTCTCACAAGATACAAGCAGCAGCAACATGTCGCAGCAACCTGCAGTGGCAATAAAAAGCAGCATCACTGCTCTTCTCTTTGAAAATGCCACTCTGTCATTCTTCACACATATGGACCCATTGCTTCATCTCGTCAGCAGACCTGTCACTCAGGTCGGTGTAGGAGGTCGACGTTGTGCGGATGTCTCTGAAGTCGCGCCGGGAGCCGCTTGAAGAGAAGACGGGCGATGGCGCAATGACGTAGAGACCACGACGCCGCTCGTGCAGGGAGATGCTGTTCGCCTCAGACCCAGGCCAGCCAGCAAGGATCTATCCAAACATGGATGTGTTGTGTTGTGTTTGTGTGACGTACTTTGTATAATAACTTCACACGTGTGCAACTATTGTGTCACGAACAGGCCATCATCCTTCCCCTCCACAACAAACAACACAACACACACACAACGACACACACACACAACAACACATGCATCCTCATGTGCACGCACGAACCTGGCTCGAGCCGCCACCCATGTACCACTGGAGCTTCACGGTGTATATGCCTGGTCCCAGGTTGAGTGAGCTTGCTTCGGCAAAGTAGTGGATATCAAACGGCCAAATCTGCCAGCCAGAGCCGCCGTGCGTATGGAATGTGTTGCTGCCAAGGTTGACCCAGTCCTTCTGGTTTGGGCGGTAGAGAAGCGCTTGGAAGCCGCATGCTGTCGTGTGTTGCCTGTTCTGATTGAAGCCAAGCGTGTCAGACTGCAGCACCAAGGCGAACGACGTGGCATGTGGCGTGAGGGTATGTATGCAATACATCGGGAATGTGGTAGTGGTGGTAGAGCAGTGGTGGTGGTGGTGGTGGTGGTGGTGGTGTGAGCAAAGAGGGCTGACACGCAGCGCTTGAGTGCTTGCAGGCACGCATACCATGCAGGTACAAGTTATGCCATCATGTCAAGCAACGCACGTAGATGATGTGGAGGTCGGTGTCTGCTTCCGTCTTTCTGTATTGGGCGACGCGTTCCGGCAAATCAACAAACGACGTCGTGGTCGTGCGACGCTCTGCAGCAGAGAGAGGAAAGGAGGCAGAAAACGTGTCAGGTCATAGGGTCATGTGCGTTGTGGATGTACGTGCGAATTTGAGTGTGCGAGTGCGTGCGTTGTGTAAGTGAGTGTGAGAGTATGTGTGCGTGAATGTATGTGTTAATATGTGTGCGTGAATGCATGTGTGAATGTATGTGTGAATGTATGTGTGAACGTGTGGTTGACACAGCAGCCGCTCCGCAAATGCACGCGCAGCCGCGCAATCAACACGCAACGACGGCAGCCAGTGCCACACCTGGCATGTGCTGCTTGACGGTGAATTCCGTGAGCGGAAGTTCCTCCACTGCAAGCGTGTTCTCCTGGTTGCTCTTCCAACCAGCGATGAGGCGGGAGGCGCGGGAGTCGCGGCGATGCTGACAGCGGTCATGGTCACATGCACACGAGAGTGGGTGGATATAGCTGGTGAGAAGTGCACGAGGAGCGAAAGAGGGACAGCGACAGTGACAAAAAGGGCTTTGCGTGCATCCATGGAAACCCTCCAGCGCACGCTCTGATGGACACACGGGATACGCGTATGCAGGCCACAACGCAGTCACACACTCTTGCATACACAGATCCACACACACACACACACACACACACACACACACACATAACACACATAACACACACACACACACACATAACACACATAACACACACACACACACATAACACACACACACACACACACATAACACACACACACGCACACACGCACACACACACACACCACTGACCTGAATCTCAAACTCGTATGTTCCCTCTGGGAGGTCCATAAGCCACCATGTCCAGGCGTTGGAGTACATGGACCAGCTTGTGTAGCCATCACTGCACGTGGCGTGAAACCAAATACAAAGCGTGAGACGTGTGTTGTTTCCCACGCGTGATGATCACGTCAAATCGCACATGCACATGCGAATCACATCACTACAACTGCATGCCATTCGCGCACCTGTGCACCGTCTTGTAGCAACGGCCATCCCTACATTGTCCGTTCACCTGACAGCCAACGCGCCAGTATTAGAACAAGCACGGGATGAGGACTCAAACAAACACTAAAAAGGTTCCCACACACGTGATCAAACAAAAAAAAAATGCGTGTTACACAACGTCGCTCCCGCCATCTCCCTGATGGTCAAAAAACAAAGTACAGGCACATCACATACGCGTGTACATGCACATGCACATGCACATGCATATGATGCTTGCAAGCACTGACCAGGAGGCGGTAATCTGCCGCTGTTCCGCTGGACCCTGTTCCAAGGAAGCCCATCAGATCGGTCCACGTGACGCGCAGGCCCGTGTCGGCAAGCCCGCCTTGCTTGTACACCGTGTAGACCCTGATGGGTGCACAGATGCACGGTTATTGTGAGAGACGAAAACAGACCTGAATGTGTGTGTGTCGTGTTGTGTGTGTTGTGTGTGTATGTGTTGTGTGTGTGGTTTGTTATGTGTGTTTGTGTGTGTTGCACGCGCGCGTGCGTGTGTGATTGCGCACGCAAGGCTCTACAGACGGTGCGTGAGTATCTGCATCACGTGCATCGCGCACCTCGCTGACACTGTTGACCAGGATGTGCTAGTGGTGCGCGAGTCGGGAAAGTCGTGGTTCGCGCGTGTTGGAACATCCACGGTGCAACCTGCATCATCCGACCACGTTAGGCTGCGACAGGCGTGTCCGCGGGCCATGTTCAGCTGCTGCTGCGTTGCGGAGAGCTGCGTCTCCAGTGACTGCACTTGCATGGCAAGGCTGTCTGTCACAGCGGCTTCCAACGACTCCAGCTGCACGTGGGAGCAGATGCATGCGTGAGAGAGCGTGTGTTGTGGTGTGTTGTGTTGTGTTGTGATGTGTTGTGGTGTGTTGTGGTGTGTTGTGGTGTGTTGTGGTGTGTTGTGTGTGCGGGTGCCATGTGTGAGTAATGAATCACAGGATGACTCGAATGCTCGACAGTCGCAATGCATGAAGCAAGACGGATGCGTGTGTTTGTTGAAGCTGCAGCCACATTGCCATGATCACCTCGCCGGCGACGGTGTTGACCTCGGACCCAATGCGACTCTCCAGACTGGAAGCGAGTAGATCCACAACCTGCCCTGACGCGCTCACCTGCATGACCCAATGTATAAACACGTTTGAGGGGAATGTGGGTATGGTCACGTTGAGTACTAAAACACAGTGCACAGCCTGACGGCAAAGGGCCAGGAAACCACAATACAAGGAACTGAGGGTGCTTCACAGCGACACCATCCACCCACATGCACACTAACACAAAACACGCACAAACACACACACACACACACACACGTGGGCCGAGAGATCGTTGTGATTGTCCGTAATGCTGCTAACAGCGTTGTTGACAGCAGCCGTATTTTCTGAGACGGCAGCGCCGAGAGATGACTCTGCCGCAGTAATCTGCGCATGCACAGCAGAAGGGTAAACATGGGGAAGGTGAGCTTCAGATGCGGCGACAGCTACGATAGTCACACGTGCGATGTCCGTGCACGTGCGCCTGTGTCTCTTTCTGAAGCGAGCACACACATGTGAGTGCTTGCATGTGTGAATTCATACGTCACATCTCGGATGTGCACGCCAGTACGTACGCTTGATTGGAGGCTGGCGATGCCCGAGGTGTGTTCACTTGTTGTGCTGGTGAGGGACGCTTCCACAGAGCCAATGGCAGCCATTCTTTGAAAGAGCAAAGCAAGGAGGCAGCAGCAGCAGCACGTGTGACCACGTGTCAAACGCCAAACGCCAAGCAGTTGAGGGGGCCGTGCAACAGAGAACACCAACAGCGCCGCGAAAAAACGTGTAAGTGCAATCCAACCGACACTCACAGCGTGGATGTTGACGTAGAAATGTCGTCTGTCACACGCGTTTCGAGTGAGACAACACCGGAGGATGTCGCACTGGCAACTGACTGCAGGAGGAGGAGGAGGAGAAGGAGGATACGAGACACAGTGTATTGTGTAAACATGTGTGAGAGGATAATTATCCTTGCCTGCATGCATAGGGTGTGCACATTGTGCAGCGGGGCGCTTGCCTTGACCGCCTGCGCCACTTGCGCTTCAGCCACTTCACAGGCGCCCCTCCACGCCTCTTGGGCCAAAAAGAAGAAGAAGAAGAAGTCACAGGCTGTGTTACGCACCATGACGCTGTTGAGCTCCTGCGACAGCTGCGTTTCAACAGACTGCATTGCCGCCTGCAGCGACGAGACACCATCGCTGATGTCGGACCGCAGCCTACATGACCGGTTCCAAACCAAACCAAACAAAAAAAAAACATGAATGTGAGTGTAAATGGGCAGCGATTTTCATTTGGTTGACAGGTGCAAGAAGTAGGTCAGCGGAGCTACTCACACAAAGCATGTTGCATCTTTTCATTCCACAGTCTGACAGGCCCTTGTCTACAACGTCTGCATTCCGTTACCACCGACTCTCAGCTCACCCTGCAAAGGTTGTGACGTCTTCGCCCTCCTGAAACGTGGCCTGGCCATGCGGCACGTGGAAAATCAAGTCTCCATCCAGGGTTTTCACGCGAGGGCTCACTGTTCAAATAAAGAAGTAAGCACGGAGGAGAGAGGGGGGCGGAGAGACGAGAAGAGCCGTGAAGACGGAAGGGGGGGGGGGGTAGGTGAGTTGCAGAGCGTGGGGGTTGTTATAGATGGGATGGTTCAATTCGCACAAAAAGCACGAGAAGAACTTTGGCAACACTTCAAACTGAATCACAAAACATTGCTTACACACTCACACAGCCTGGGGTCAATCGTGGTCGTCGTAGTCGTCGTTGTCGTCGTAGTTGTTGTCGTGGTACTTGTGGTGGTTGCCTGCGCTGTCGTTGTTGTTGTGATGGTGGTGTCGTTGACGCACGCGGCTGGTGTTGGCTGCAGTGCCATCAGCACAGCAGCCATAACAAGCAACAGCGACAAGAGTCCACCCCACATCGTCGTCGTCGTCACAATTGCTGTTTGGTGGGAATGTTTTTGTGACCTTTGCCAAGATGCTTGCAAGCGCCACAACAACAAGCAAGCAAGGCAAGACTCCTTTCAACATCAAATTATGGTGTTGTAATTATAGAAACTGATTTCAGTTTGCGCCATTCGGGACAAGCCAAACACGAACGAAACAGGAAGCAAGAAGTCTCAAGCAAGCAAGCAGCGTGGTCAGCAGTCTTGCCTCATTTACCACGAGTCCACGAGCACCACGACACCAGCCACACCGCACCGCCACACACCACTGTTCAGCAACAACCATGGATCCCAGCAACAACACCGGCAGCGGCGGAAGCGCAACAATGACTGCGTCTGGGCAGGTGCGGCGCCGCCG